>NC_064284.1:658152-958152 GCF_019186545.1 Solanum stenotomum | reverse complement strand
TCCCAAGAGACCATTTCCTGTTTTCATGGTTTCATCACTAAGTGATTCCCCAAAGGCATATAGGAGAGAGAGTGCAGCTTCTATCTCCTCAACATTCACATCCCCATTAGATGCAACAGCACTAGCTAAGGAGTTCCTGATGAAAAGCTGAGTTGCATCAGGTGCTACACGGCCCACACTCCGAAGTAGAACAAACAAATCCTTCCTAAACTCAGCCATCCGATCTTCCTCTTCCTTTCCTGTTTTGTCCAACATATCGAGGTTATTGCGATATGCTGGGTCAAATCGGATCTGGGACCGAATAACATCCAGTATCTGACCTACATGAAGTGATTGTGTCTCGGTCAATGGAGCCAGACTCTTCAATGTGCCAACATAGCCAGAGAGGAACTGCACAATACTGAAGGTTTCATCAATTTCACAATTTTGCATTACATAGAAAACAGAGGGCAAAACCTCATTCAATAGTTCAGTTGAGACAGCTTTCCCATCCTCAGAGTTCAAACGCTTTGAACACTCCAAAACCTCAGTTGAATATCCAGTAAGCAAAGAAGAAACACTTGATACCAACTCAGAGTCATTATCCTCTGCTACCAAACCAAAAACCTTTCTAATTTGAAGGCTCTGCAAAAGAGTGAGTTTTGCTTTCGGATCCATGCGCTTAGCAGCAACAGCGTGGATGCAACCAGCAGCAGCACCTCTGAGTTGATCGGGAAAACCACTCACCAACATCAACTCAAATAACAACCCGACAAATGCATCATTTGCTATCAAACCTATGTCGATCCACGAAACATACCTCCTCATAGAATCTAACACACTGCAACATAAATCCGGATCCGAATTCCTGTACATTAAAAGGATATCATACCAAGCCCTAACAACCTGAGAAATACACTGCTGCCTCATTGCATCCTTAATTTGCCCAGCGATAGCCACCTCCTCTTGGCTTCTCGGATAGTCCAAGCTAATAACTTCTTCATCCAATGCATTGAGAACCCGACAAAACATATCAATAACCACTACACCTTTACTAAGATTTGATAAAAAATCAACAAATACTGAAGGCCATATCACCGGATATTCGAAACAAATTAAAGTAACCATAACCTGAGCAAGCTTATTCTTTATGAAAGCTGGACCATCCAGAACTCTTACCAAATTCTTATCATCAATGCTCTCATAACAAGCCAATGAAAACACAGATTTCCGGATAAAGGATTTCTCCTCTGGACCCATTGATGAATACCGAACCCGAAGAACCTCGTGCAAACATTGTAAGCACCAGAACTGAACTTGAACCAGTTTAGAGAAACATAAACGCTCAATACATATACTACAAATTGATGGGGTTTCTTTAATTTGTTGGCAATAGCCAACTGCTTGTGCTTTAAGAGCAGAATCAACTGCCCCAGATTCATCAAAACTTATAAGTATTGCCTTTTCAAGATCATCCATAACTGTTCCTTAAACCCCTAAACCCTAATAAAACCTCAACAATGATCAGATTTTTGAATGAAAATACCCAAAACTCTTCCTTATGAATCTGAATAGTAACTTAATAATGAATTTGATTAGATACTTAAGCGTTTATTAACATAGATCTTTTGGGGCTTACCTCAAAATGCTTGCGGAAAATTTAATGGTGGGCAATCACAAGATTAAAGAACTAGGGTTTTGTATTGAACAATGGAGTAAAACTTACGGCCCAGAATTAGGGTTTCTTAATCAAAATCACTGAAAGATTTTTCTGATTTTTTAAAAAATTATATAAAAATAAAACAGCGAAGGAGCAGAGACTGTGTAGACTTGGTTAAAGAGGTTGAGGAAGAAGGAGAAGACGGAGGCTTTTGTGAGATCTCTCTTTATATACTTCCTTCACTTTGCCTATCAACTCTTTTTCTCTTACCTCTTCTATTTTTCCTAAATAATGTGCTTTTGGTTTTAAAATTTCATGTATTTTTAAAATTATATTCCTTTTGTTCCTCAATCGAAGTTAGGTTCTCTTATTAGGGCGCACTTAAATTTGAATTCGTGCAAAGAAAGTCTTAAATTGATGTTTGACTAAATTTGAGGGGCAAATTTAAATTAAAGCCACATGAAAGTATTTTGTGTTGTCATTTGAATAAGTTCAAATTTACACCGAAAAATTTCATATTAGGGCTAGAGACTTCTTTACAAAACTGACTTCATAATCCGATTTGAATTTGAAGAATCTAAAATCTAAGGATAAGAATTAGAGTACTTATCACTTCTTTACAACATCATTAGTTAATGAAAGGGTAAGTTTTCGTCTTTGTTGTTGAAAACTTAGACCTATTAAAAAACTATTATAGACTTGTCTGTCGGTCCTAAATCTACCTTATCATTTTCTTTGATTTGTTCTATGGATTGACGAATATGAAGTAATATGAATTTAAAATTACTGATTCAACCTTCGAATAAAACGACATGTCATATTTATACTTTATCTCTTCAATAAGATATTAGTGATGCATATAACAGCTTGATTTCTATATTCTACATGTAGGGCTGTACAAACCCGAACCAAACCGCAAACCGAGTCAAACCGGAAAAAAAATGACTAGTGGTTGATTTGACTTGGTTTGGTGTTGAAAAAAAACCCGACTATATTTGGATTGGTTTGATTTTAACTAAAAAAAAACAACTCAAGACCAAACCAACTCAATATTGTATTTATAATTTTAAAATTTTATTTTATACATAAAAATATTTACTTTGATATAATTTTTAAATATTTCTTATACTTTTTCATAGTTTTTATCTTTTAATATATTATTTCAAGTTTGAAACTTAGAATTTTGAATGGTTCCATAAATATTATAGTTTATATATGTTGGTAATTATAATAAAACTTAAAATCAAAATCAAAATCAAATTAATACTAATGCAAAAAGGAAACCAATTTAACATTAAGAATGACAATAACATTGAATATTTGTTCTTTGGTTTTACATTGGTTTAGACAATTAAAGTACATAATCTAATTTTAATTTCCTTTAATATTTAGTTGTGTAACTAATACTTATTAAACTTATATTTTAGCATGATTTAGTACTTTTAAATTATGATCAATTTTATTATGACTTGTTAATTTGCAATATTTGTTTTACGCGATTTCATTATTATTATTATTACTCTATTATTTTTGGATATTTTAATGTCATTAATCATATCATTGTTTGTGTTGTATTCTTAAGAAACACCATAGATAGTTGTATTTTGGTAGGACTGAAGAAATATTTGAAGTACTAGTAAATTATATATTTGTATGAATACTTTAGCGGAAAACCCGAAAAAACTCGAGTTTTATTGATTTGGTTTGATTTATAGATTTAAAAATCCGACACAAAGAATTTGGTTTGATATTTGAAAAATTCGAATCAACCAGACCATGTACACCCCTACTTACATGTAAAAGAGGAATAATTCAATATTCCTTATACTTATCATTTATCTTATTTTATGAGCTTCCAAAAGTACATCGATAAATTACAACTATTACCCTTTCAATGAAATTTCTTCTTCACTGTTGTCTTAATAGGATCTTGACTATAAATGAAAAGAATATTAATATTACAAATTACGTTTTCTCCAAGCAAAATCTTATCGTGCAAAATGTTTCCTAAATACTTGCAAAAATGACAAATTTATATAGTACTTAATTTGATTTTTAAAAATGTCTCCTTTTTTTTTTCAGATCAAAGCATTTATATTAGAATAATATATATATATATTAAAATTAAGATTTTTTTCATTTAAATATGCATTTTATTTTAAGATATTGTGTTAAAATTTAAATAAATAATAATTAATCTCAATACTATATTTATAAAATTTTAAATAAATTTACATAGTAGTTAAAGGTTGTAATGGCGAGCTAATATCAATGGTTACGAGTGTTGATTATTGTTGTTGTTAAGTGATAGTTACAAATGGTAACTAATCGCGATAATGTCTGATAATAATGGTCAATCGTGATTGTTGGTGATGATATCTAATTGACAATATATAGAGGAGGTTGTTGGTTTATAGTGACTATGATGATAAAGATATGGCTAGTAGAGATGATAACTATTTCTAATGGTGGTTTGTGGTAGTATAGTTGATAGTAGAGGCAAGGTAGCTTTAGCAATAAAAGTGGATGGAGTTGTTAAGCAAAATTTTCTTTTAAATGAGAAGTATCTTAAAAATTAAGAATTTACTCTCTTAGTCATTTTCACAGGGAAATTTTAGATAATGGGCCTTGTTCATTTTGACTTTGGAAATTAACTGAAAGCCCAATTCAACACATGAATTGTGATGGGCCGAACTTTGAGTTTAAAGCAGCAGAAATTCAGTACATGACTTAGGTGCTTGATGAGTATATTATATTTTGGAGATGCGATTTGAAATCAGATTTCATATTTCAAATTATTTAAAAAGCATAATTTGATATTTTAAATCATGACTTCAATTTTTTTATATATGTAAAATTTGATTTATAAATTTATATTTTGTAAATAAAAAAGAGACCAATCATTTTGCAGGAAAAAAACTTTGTTTTCCGTGTGATGAGATTTTTTTTTTCACCCTCCCCTAGGAGCTCCCACCCCTTTTGCTCCCTTGGTGACTCGAACTCGCAACCTTCGGATTGGAAGTGAGGGGTGCTTACCATCCGAGTAACGTGTGATGAGATTGTTAATACACGTGAAAAGATTATATTAAAGAATAACTAGCTATTATTATTATTATTATTATTATTATAGACTTGTGCTGTGAATCTTTATTAAAATTATATGTATGTAAAAGTTTGTTATCACAAACATTTTATAAAGGAAACACAAAAATATGCAATTTATAAATGCAAAGCATTAGCATAGTTCGATAGCCTAAATAAACAATTGTTTTCTCATTTGTTAAGATTGTATAAGTATTGAAGAAATTTTGATGGTTTTCACAAGTTGCGGATTTTTCATGTTTAGGAGAAACATAAAACTTAAAATATTTAAATTGTATGTTCAAATAAAACTTTAGCTTCATATCAATCTAATTACAGATCACATGCATATCCAAGCAAGCTTTTAATTAAACTCTATTAATTTAATCCATGAATAATATAAACATTAATGATATTTATAATCTATCTCGTAGTAAGTCAATATTGTGGTCCATCGTTCTCTCTCTCTCTAAAACTAGAAGTAACCGTCCTACCATTTCATTGCCATTCTTGGTCACCATTACTAGGATGTGAAAATGACCCCTCCCCCTCCCCCTCCCCCCCACCCATATCTAATAGTAGTAGTTAACTAATTAATATATATATTTAACAATATATAAGATGTAATTTTATGAGTAAAACTTTTTCAAACTCTTACATAGAAAATATATTATCAATTAGTTATACTTCTGGTTTCAATTAAATCTGATTTTGATTCCCATGATATGTGATCAAAGCTTATATAACATTAAATATTAGACGTGTTTTGCCAATTATCACAATGATAAAATTACGATTTTATCAATATACATGGAAAACCAAAAATACTATTATTTTTATATTATATTTAAATTAAAATTATTTTTAAATTATATATATTTTACCTTCAAATATGAGATACCAATATAATCTTTTCGTTTGTGCTAAATCAATAAAAATTATTAATAATTCTGAAAATTTATGAATATTATTTATTTGAGGAATCATATGCTTAGCTTGCACGTTTAACACAAGAGAGTTCCTACGCCACAACTATTCACACAGAGTTACTATTATAATTCCACACGCAAACCCATTCCATCCACTTTCCTTGTGGGCAAATTGTCTTCTGCCTCTTCCCATTTTCATACTTCTGCCTCTTCCCATTTTCATACTTCTATAATATACTTTTTTTCGATAAATAATTAATGGACGCAACAATTGACAATCGTTGATTGCTTTTCCTAATTGTTAGTCCGTATTTGAATTAACTTATTTTAAATAGGTTTTTTGTTTAATATTTTTTATTTATTTTTAAAAGTGTTTCTGTAACAACTTCAATTTAAAATATTCAATTATTATAATCACTAAACTCAAAGTTACAACGGAAAATGAAACTAACAAAGAAAACTATTGTAGAAGATAACCAGAAGGGAGATGAGAAACATAGACTCAAAGAAATGGGATGAGAGGACTAGACATTTTTCTCAATAATTTGCATAATCCCTAAATCACATATCACTACCCTTTTTGAAGGAACGTTTCATGCCCACTCCTCAATTCGGATCCCAAATTAACCTGGCCTTATTGCTTGTTCTCAGCCCAATAACTCTTGTCAGCCCAATAACAATTTGTATGACATTAGTATCTATATTGGGTTGGACTTGGTTCATAACAATTTTCAGAGATGCAAAAGTGATTGAAAAACATCTTTTTATGTTTGAAGCGTTGGTTTTGATTGACTTATTTCAAGTGCTTTTAGTCAAATAATTTTAAAATACTTTTGGAGTGTTTGAGTAAATTAAAAAAAGTGTTTATAAACACTTAATTTTAAACTAGAATGATAAAATAAGTTAAAATTAAAAGTTTATGCAAACAAATCTAAAAAAGTACTAAAAAAAAAAATAATCTAAATTGTGTCTAGCCAAGAATTTAAAAGTGTTGTTGAAAAAAAAAACTTTGCTACGACGAAACAATAATTAGTTTTCATCCTAAAAACTTAGCCAAGTACCTCAACTTTCAAAAATAAATATAATATATTTTTTCATAAAAAATAAATAATATAATTATTATTTTCATAGAAAATAATATATATATATATATATATATATATATATATATATATTATTATTATTATTATTTTATTTTTTTTAAAAGCACTTTCGAATTTCTAAAAAACTGGCGAGACAGATTAGGATACTTTGTGTATGTTCCATCTAATAAGTTGTTGTAAACTCAAACATATGATGCTACTTTCTTACCGCACATTTGGAATTTTGGATATTTTGTTAAACTAATTGTCTCAGTTTCTTCATCATCATCATCAGCATATCCCTTCTATCGTGGGCAAGGATAGAAGTATTTTAACTGTACGAGTTGAATTAAACTTATAATATTTTATGCCAAGCATACACTATATATAATAGTTTATTTAATGCTAACAATCTTAAAAGTTTAGATTTTCAATTCGTTTCTAAATAATTGAATCTCTTATTTTAGTTGAGTTTGATAATATAATTACTACAATTAAAGTAAGATATATTTACAGTATGACATTTATGTGGTAGCTATAATTGATATACTTGCTTAAGCTTCTTTACTTTCAGTACTCAATTATTTTTCGTCATTGATAGTACTTAAATATTATACCTAACAGCATCTTTTTCTCACCGCTGAATGGGTATAAAACGTACATACAAAGGCAAACTTTTGGATTATTTTCTTTTTAAAAAAAGTTTCCAATATATACTTGGAAGACCACTTTGGTAACAAATATGACAAACGGATCATAAATAACAATACATAAAGAATTAGTCTCGATAGACTTTATGAATAAAATAAGAACCATTAACATAATAGGATCATAAATCTTAGATAATAACTTGAATGATATGCTCAACAAGCAACATAGTCATACAGTATAAAACCCAAGCTGACATAATTTTTATCAAATATCAAAATAAAAATGTCAGTCAATAGCTGTCAAATATAAAACCAAACTAATATATATCACTTGTTAGTTTAGAAAAATAAAGAAAAAAGCTAAGTGGATGGCAGCCAAACTTATATGATTTAAACGTATAATTACAAATAAATCATAGCATAACAAAAAAAAAGTACTTCAATTACAGAGGCATATTCTATATTTAAATTTTTATGAATTTGGTATTAAATCAATATATTTTAAAGTTAATATTTAATATTTTAATAAATTTGTATATATAAATTTATAGAAATTTGATAGCATGCCATTTTACTGATGTATCTGAATTTGACTATAATTAATTTCATGCGTGCTTTATTGCATTGTTATAACATGTCATCAAATTAGGTGAAGTTGTCGTACTTTGCAAATAACTGTCATGTATAACAAACCAATAAAGTTTGAGTCACATCAATAGCAAAGTTTAATTTGAACGAGTTTAAATAACCGAGTTAACATAAATTCTTATTAAATTTTGATTCATTTATACATTTTCTTATAATTCATTTAAATTATTGAACAAAATTGATAAATCAAAATTAACTGAATTTATAAATAAACAAGTTATTAATTTACCTAAACTCGAATGAGTCGAACTGATCATGTTTTTAGATACTGATTTTTCTCGTAAATATGCATGTCCACTATTTTCAGCTTGGTTTAATTGGTTGTGGCAATTGACAAATTAAATAAATGTATTAGCTTAAAAAATAATAACGTATCTAGTGTAATTTTATAAGTAAAATATATCAAAAGTAGTATAGACACAAACACCGCCACTTCCAGTGGGTTAGGAAAAGTCCGATATTTAGCAGAGTTGACTAGTTAATTGTTTATCACGTGTAGAAACTAGAAAGAAGAAATTCCATGGAGATTGGAACTAAAGTCCAAGAAAAGAAAAAAGTTGATGACCCGTATTTTGACCCGTTGCAGCCGAACAACTTGGTGCTGTTACAATCCAAGAAAATACTAGCTACTGCCTATGTACCTATCTTTTTATAGTTATTCCTAATTATTTGTTCATTTTGATAAATCGAGAAAGAGTAATTTTTTTTATCTATTATACTCTCAATTAAATGATCAGTTACTTTAAAAAATGTAAAACTTTTCATCAACTTCATAATTAATAGGGGTAAAATGATAAGCTCATCATCTTAATAAGTGTATCAATTCAAAAGTGAACAAGTAATTAGAGACGGAGGAAGTAATTAATGAGATAATAATTGTTCAAGGGCCATACTTATTACATAAGCATACAATAATTCATTGAGATATTTAGCCAAAGTGGAAAAGAGAAAGGCAAACGAATAACTATTAATATTTGATTTTAGTTTTTGCAATTTACCTAATGTTTTCACGAACAATTTAATGAACCACTGTATATGGGTGTTTTAATTATTTGCGTTTTTATGGATTCCCTATTTTTATGAACAATCAATCTAAACATACTATTCAATCAACATGACTTAGCCACAACAATCACTACGTACTACTTATTTGAATTTGAACGTATTTAACAAGTTGACTACTTATGCAAAATTGCAAAATCATCAAAATAATGTAATCTTTTTCAACTAGTACTATATTATTGAATTATACTGATTATATTATTATCGTAGAGGAAGTTGGACACGTGGAGTGTTGATGGAGTTGAGAATCCACCATTGGCATTCAATAGTCATTGGCCGCCAAAGTATCGTCCAAGTGTTACGCTGCCACTGCTGACCACGTGTTTGTCCGTGCCACTTCTTCACACGACACGTTACTATTCTCTCAATAAAACCGGTTCTATTTTCCGGGTCGGGTAAATTAACCCTTCCTTATCGCCTTCCAACACCTAACACGCGTTCTAGAAGCAAAACTGAGATAGGGACTGAGAGACGAGCCGTATTCGTTGAATTGTTATTTTTGCAAAACCATATTTACGTATGTACCCTTGCATTTTCCTTCAAATTACATACTTTTGCGCGGGACCCGCTATTCTTTCCCGCATCTAATGGGTGGAAATTGACGGTCAGGATTTCTCGTGATATGTCCCCACTAAAGATCATATCCTCTAAAATTAGGATTTAGAGATTCATCAGTGGAATCCTGTATACCGGCCCCATTCAGAATTAGGAAAAAAAATAATATCTAAACACACTTATCTAAAACACAAGCAGGTCAAGAAGAAAACAAACAAATAAAAAGTAAATAGAACAAATTAGCATTTTGCAAGAAATGAGAAATAAAAACTACATAAATCCCCAATTTTAAGAGATACAGAGTAAAATAACCTCTTTTTATAAAAAAAGAGAGGTAAATAACCATAAATAAACAAGGGAATCACAGTACATATATAAAGTATAATAATAATTGAAAAGAAAAGAAAGAAGGAAAAGGGTTTAAATGTATTAGATGAAGTCATTCCATCACAATTATTGAGTTAAATATTTCACTTACTAGAGCCACAGAAGATGGATAAAAATAATAACATGTCTGGTTCCTTTTTTTTTTTTTAAATTAGGTAAATGATTAATTGTCAAAGAAAAAAATATTATAATTGTACATTAAAAAAAATTAGGTTTAATACTCCTAATATAGACACTGTTGACATTGACCTTTTCTTCCGGTGATTAAATTAGCAGAAGAAGGAACTAGATACAAGGTTCTAGTTTTCATATTAATGCATCATTAAATAAATTAAAAAGGAGAAATGGAGGCACTGACACACTAAATACAGTTCCAATCTTATCTCAACACTAATTTTCATTAGTTTAATGTTATCTTATTGTTGTAATCCATTAGTACAATCCTTGGCATTAAAATAATAGGGTATTTTATAGTTTTAAAAATACATTGAAAAAGATGTTACCAATAATTTAATTAAAAAACTGTAAACCGGAGAAACAAAAGGAGGAAATTTCCCGTTATTTGAGAGACATCTCGAGGCTATTCCGGTCATTATACTTTGCGTATTCCTGGCCCCTAAGCAACCATAAAGAGGAGCATGAATGTATAGAATATCAATGCAAATAGTATTTTCATATTCAGATTGAAGAAAGAGTAATTGGAGAAGAAACAAGAACAATTCCAGTAAAAATATCAGTCCACTCTCTCTTCCAACAATTTTTACGAGTTTTCTTTTTGTTTAAATTCTTGTTCAAGTTTCATTTTTTTCTCATTTTCCCCATTTTTTTGGGAAAAAAATCACTCAGATCTTCCCATATTTGTTGTAAATACCCAACTTATCTTGAAGAATCTGTGAATTTATAGGTTTCTACACATTTATTCAGGTTTAGATTGATTATTTCTGAATTGATTGTAAACAATTTAGGAATTAGGGTTTCGAATTGCTGTAAAATTTGGATCTTTGGTGGTAATATTCAGAATTTCAGCTTCTAGATTGGTGGGTTATGGCGGTTCCGACGATAGCACTGTACGCAAGTCCGCCGAGTAGTGTGTGTTCTACACCATATCAATGCCACTCTCACGCGTCTTATGATTTCGATTTGAACGGCAGATCATCGTCGTCTTCCTCATCGACATCCTCTTCGTCCCAGAAATCCATTGTCGGTGGCCTGTCGTCTCTGTTCTCTTCGCCAACGGTGAAGGCCAGCTATTCAACTGGAACCGAGGATTTGGGGTCTCTGTGGCATGATAGAGGCGACGAATTGAGCAGCTCTTTTCGTTGTTCATCCCTCAGCTCGTCATTGAAAAGGGATCATCAGAGTCCAGTTTCTGTGTTTCAAGGGCCTGTTTCATGTAGTACTAGTAGTAGTGGAATTGGATCATATTCCAGAAGTCCTCCTAAGAGAATTGCTGGGGATGTCTGTTCCATTCGTTCTGGGACTGGTGGATTGTTCAATGGTTTTGTTAGGCACGCCTTGGGATCCTGTGTTGATCACGATCCGGTGGCTTTTCAGGTCCTGGATGTTGATTCCCGTTCATCAGGGCTATTGGATGAACTCACCTTTAACATGGAAGAAGGTTTCTTAGAGTCCAATTCAGAACCTTATGCTAAAACTTTACTGTTGGGTGCACAGGCAAGGCATAAAATCTTTTATGATGATTTTGTGGTGAAGGCATTTTATGAAGCTGAGAAAGCCCATAGAGGACAGGTGATTGTTTTTGCCTAACTTTTACTAATTCCCACTGCTATTAGTAAAAATTTTAGTTTTGACTTATTGTATTGTATTGGTTTTTTAGGTGCGAGCTACTGGTGATCCTTATCTACAGCATTGCGTTGAGACTGCAGTTTTACTCGCAACGATTGGGGCTAACTCGACTGTTGTTGCTGCTGGACTTTTGCACGACACACTTGATGACACATTCATGACTTATGACTATATATTCCGGACGCTAGGAGCTGGTGTTGCTGATCTGGTTGAAGGGGTATGGAGATTGACTTGTTTTCTTATCTGAAGCTCCCTGTTGTTAACACACTCTTTCATAACTTTGGGCATTTAAACATTTTGTTAATGGTCTTTTTTCCATATGCAAAGGGTGTTGCATTTAATTTTCAAATGTAGATTAAATTTGGTTTTTGTTTAGGATTTGTTTTAGTAGGCATTTGGACAATACATAGGTTAAAGTTAAAACAAGAGTATTGTGTTGAAGTTGAGAAAGAACCTTTTGAAACTTAAGTTAGTTTTGGGTAGTCATTTCACTTTGAAAAAAAGTTGTAGATTTGTCATTGCAATACATTGTTCATTTGAAGTATTATGCACACCAAGTTTTGAATGTTTAAACAGTATCCAAAATGTGTTTGCAATCACTCATGGCCAAATCACTATTTGCCAAAAACTGACTTTAATATTGGGTATGAGTATGTCTTTGATTAGTGAAGGTTAAAGAGATCATACAAGCATCTGCTGTCTTCTATGTTTAATAATGATAATCCCAACTCCCAAGTGTTAAACTTGTTTTAACTTAAATCATTTTGTCTAGGTGTCAAAGCTTAGTCAATTGAGCAAGCTTGCACGAGACTTCGATACAGCCAGTAAAACTGTTGAGGCAGATCGATTACACACCATGTTCCTTGCTATGACAGATGCAAGGGCTGTTCTCATAAAGCTAGCTGATCGTTTGCATAATATGACTACTTTGGATGCATTACCATCTACAAAGCAGCAAAGATTTGCAAAGGAAACTTTGGAAATTTTTGCTCCTCTTGCCAATCGCCTAGGCATCTCAACCTGGAAAGAGCAGCTGGAGAACCAATGCTTTAAACATCTTAACCCGGATCAGCACAATGAACTCTCATCAAAACTCATGGATTCTTTTGACGAGGCTATGATTACCTCTGCCGTGGAGAAATTGGAGCAAGCGTTAAGTGATGGATCTGTTTCTTATCACGTACTTTCAGGGCGTCACAAAAGCTTGTACAGCATTTACTGCAAGATGCTAAAGTAATTTCTCTGCCCATTTAATACACTTTTAAAAGTTGCACCAGTGGATTTGGCTGATCAGCCAATTATTTAGTGCCTGTAGTTTATAGACAAGACATACATGTTATTTAGGGCTGTACTGTGTAGGAATCGTTTTCTGCAGATTATTCAATATGATGATAATTACTTGCCATTGTCATTACACACAGTTAGAAACTTTTGGAAGCCTTGTGCATTCTGTGCAATGCTACTTTCTTACTAATGTTGCCTTTGTGAATTGTGACAGTTGAGCTAACAGTATTTTCATATTCTACAGGAAGAAGCTTAATATGGATGAAGTCCATGACATTCATGGGTTGAGGTTGATTGTTGAAAATGAGGAGGACTGCTATAAAGCACTTCAAGTTGTTCACCAGCTATGGCGCGAGGTACCTGGGAGATACAAGGACTACATAGAAAAACCCAAATGCAATGGGTAAGCAGCATGAGAGTTTTGATTCTGCCACTCTCTTTTCTTTCAAGTTTTTGCCCCTAATATGGATGTGTAATTTTTAGGTACCAATCTCTTCACACAGTTGTTCTCGGGGAAGGCATGGCGCCTCTTGAAGTTCAGATCCGAACAAAAGAGATGCACTTGCAAGCTGAATATGGCTTTGCCGCTCATTGGAGATACAAAGAAAATGACTGCAAACACTCCTCTTTTGTTCTTCAGATGGTAGAGTGGGCTCGTTGGGTTGTAACCTGGCAGTGCGAGACAATGAGCAGAGACCAGTCATCTGTTGGCCACACTGAATCGATTCAGCCACCTTGCAAATTCCCAGCTCATTCTGAAGATTGTCCCTTTTCTTGCAAACCTGATTGTGGAACTGATGGGCCTGTCTTTATCATTATGATTGAGAACGATAAGGTCTGTATCTACTTGTGAATCCTGAAAGTTACAGAATTGATAGTCATGGTGTCAACTATCAGGAATGTGTTTTGACACTGTTTTTTCTTTGCAGATGTCTGTGCAAGAATTCGCTGCAAACTCAACTGTGAAGGATCTGTTGGAGAGAGCTGGCCGTGGCAGCTCTAGATGGACACCCTATGGATTTCCTCTGAAGGAAGAGCTAAGGCCAAGGTTGAACCATGAACCAGTTAGTGATCCCAACTGCAAGCTAAGAATGGGAGATGTTATAGAATTAACTCCAGCCATACCACATAAATCGTTGACAGAGTACAGGGAGGAGATTCAGCGAATGTATGATCGAGGTGTAAGCCCTCTTCCTGCCGCTGCCAATACAGTAGTTGGTCTGAGGAGTTGACAGTTGATGTTTTCCCCTTCTCCTAGATTAGGGTCCTCCTTTAATCTTGTACATAATTACAAATGATAAGCATTTGTACAGAACAGCCGTGGTTCTGTTTATAAAAAGATAAATTAGGTGACTGATTTATTCAAGTCTTGACTTGCATTTGTTACTTTTGGAAATGCAGACTGCTTTTCCATTTTCCCTTATATTTATACCATGGTGTATCTATCTTTCACCTTTTTTGATTCTTCTTTTAAAGCTGGATTGCAACATGAAGGTTTTACTTGTTCCTGTGCTCAGTAGCAAGGATAATTTCCTTGTATGTTAATGTATCTGCTTTGATACCTGATTTCTCTTTCGGATCACCAGTTAGATTGTATTTGAACGAGTGAAGGGAAGATTCGTGTGTATTGTTTACTTATATACTTGTTCAATTCTGCAATTAAATATCTAGTTGAAACATAACAATCATCACATTATAAAGAAGCTATACATGAAAAAACAGGAGAGTTTCAAACACAGCAATACAATATTATTGGTTTTAGAGGAGAGAGAATACATTAAGATTAAGGCAAAGTGAACAGTGAACCATGAGAGAGGAGTAGTTAATTTCCTTTGTATCCTATTCCAGTGATAATTCTTAACTCCAAATTAGACGGAGGATGAGGAAATTAAACAAACATCTATTTCCACAAATATTGTCTCTGCCAGGAAAGCACACATAAGAGCATAACCAAAACAGCAGCAAGACCCCAAGAGGAGCTCCCAATTCTAAGCACAGCCGAAGGTTCTGGAGAAGCGAAAATGGAAGATGTAGTTGCTCTTCCTCGTACTGATGACGAAGAAGTGCTTTTAATTGCAACAATTAATCCAGTCAGTAGAACAGGCAATACCATTCCCCCACAACTCCATCTCGTCTCGTAATAACTGTTCTCTTTCTTTCCTCGATCCACATATAATGGCGATAGAACAACAGCGGAAACAAGGGCTAGAACCATTGCTACTCCTCTATGCGAAGAATATTGGTATGAACTTGATGCATAATTCTCCATATTGATCAAAAGGTCGTTTGAATCAAACCTTCAATTGTATCGATGATATATAGTGGAGGAATATAATATAAATATATAGAGAGAGGGACAGGATGAGCTATCAAAGGAATGTAGGTGTAAAGTGATGATAAAAGTGACCGAAAAATTAAAGCCGTCCAAAAAGCAGCAAAGGAAGAAGATTAATTATTTAAAAATAAGACTTGGGCAAGAAGAAAAGGCAAAATGTGAAGGAAAATGGTGAAGTAAGGTATATAGAAGTGGATCATTTTTTACTTTTTTCTTGAAAAAGATGTTCACAATTGACAGCAAAAGTTGAATTTCTGGTTTACTTAAACAGTGTAATGGAGAAACACCTGGCACTGAATATTCATTTTTTTTGCTATTATTATGAACTGGGGACTACATTGGGGAGGAAAATAAATGAAGCTCTTTTCACTTTCTTTCTGAATTTTGATTACTTCATTCAATTCGTTCCAACAGACAGGCATGGTTCGTCAAATATATTTTTCTTTATATCAATGATTGAAGAAAATGTGTTATATTTGATTGTGAATCATATCTCTCTTTATTACATGATGGGTTTGCACATTGTTGCCCCCTTACAGGTGAAACAGAAGGTGCTGGATCAACACCAACCACATGAAATTTTATTGAAAATGTAATTCATTTGATTAATTTAAATTCGTATTATGGGATCACATTTTGAAAGTAAAGACGACTTCATATAATTTGAATTTCTACTTATGAATACTCGTAAATATTTGAGGGTCCACGATAATTGCATAAATTGATTATGAAGAGGAAGGAAAACCTACCAAAAGCTCATAACTCAAAGTCCTAAGAGGCCCTACTCCAACCCGTTTAGTGTGCCTTTGTCGTCTCATATATATTCACTTCACTTGATTACTTACTCATATTATTCACGCAAGGACAAAGGAGTCATGGTCCTATTTTTATGATTTTCTTTTATTATCACCTTGTTTTTTTACTGCTCATTTGGATTATCTGATATAAGTTCACAATTTAGCCAAATTCTGATGTCTCATATTGCAAATTGCAATTTATTTTTTTATTGCAAGTCACAATTCACTCATAATGTGCCGCCGCTGGATCGTACACCCGTCACTCCATGAATTATAAAATACTCTCCCGTTTTAATTTTATTAAATTCGGTTTAAAAAAAAGGACTTATATCTTTCTTTTTATGGCAATGTAACTTTATAATTTCAACTTTCTACATGACTTATACATTTTAATACATACTATATATTGAACAATACAAAATCAAAATCGTTTTTACTATCTTAAACTTCATGTAAAATCAAAATCAATTAAATAAATTAAAACAGAAAGAACAAGAGATTCTCCAGTGATCTTTGATCAAAATGGCTACAATAGTTACACGTTTGAATCGCTCTGAGAACAAAAACTACCCATTAATTTCAGTGTCCAAAAGGAATCTTGTTTACTCATACAGTGTCTAACAACACAGATATCAATCTGATGAAATAGTGCCATGTCACCAGTACATGTCCACAAGAATCAATAGATTTTGCCGGCCTGAGTTAAAAACTTTTTTGGAGTATTTATATTGACAAATGCATTTTAATGGTGATGCAGTCCATTTATAGGAAAAAGTACGAACTTGTTCTAGATCATTAAGTTAATCCCAAAGTGTAAAATTTTAATTGTGATACAAATATCGTAAAATCTAATTACGATAAGAAAAATGTTGTGCATACAACTCTATTATAAATTGGCAGATACAATATGTAACTCTATAATTAAAGAGAAAGCTAAATGTCACATTGTCGAGGTCGATGTACAGCCATATAAGAAATCACTAATTGGGGGTGCTATAGCACCAAGTTATTTTCCAAAAAATGAATTAAACGTGATGAAAAATAATTCTCTTATTTAATGTTAGCACCACACGAGAAAATAAGTCTCATATTAGTCAACTCCAAAAAAAGGTCTATTTTTATATTTCAATATTTAGTTTCAGACCATAAAATTTGAAGTATACCTTTAATTTAAGATTATGAAATTAAAAAAAAAAAAGTTCTTTTATTTTTACTATATATAAATTAAATTATAACGAGAGGATCAAAATTTAATGGGGAAAAGAAATACTCCGTATGGTAGTCCTATATATTATATTAGTAAGAGGTAGGCTAGGTAGATCAAATCCGTTAGGCAGTGATGGAGAGTCTGCGCCTCTGCTTCCACAATTTCTTATCCTACCATCTCTCCATCATTGTTAAAATTTTCCGGTGGTTATTCTCCCCTTTACCTACCATCAAACGCTTCCCTCTCTTCGTCCCTTTCATCGACGCATATATATCCCTCTTATTCCGATTTTCCAACTTATCACCATGCACCCTCGATCTAGACGACCAAACCACCATCCATTTCTGGGCTCCCAATCACCGCCGTTACGACAAACCAAATCTCGTCCTCATCCACGGTTACGGTGGTGATGCCAAATGGCAATTTATGTACCAAGTCAAATCACTGGCTCAATCGTTCAACCTCTACATTCCGGATCTGTTATTCTTCGGTAAATCGTATACGACTCGGAAGGAACGGACGGAGGAGTTTCAGGCGAAATGCGTGGTGCAAGGGTTAAAGGAATTGGGAGTGAGAAATTGTTCGATGTTTGCCATTAGTTATGGGGGATTTGTTGGGTATCGAATGGCGGAGATGAATCCGGAAATGGTGGAGAAAGTAGTGATTTTGAGTAGTGGAGTGGGGTGCTCGAAAGATCAGAAGGAAGAGCAGTTGAAAATAATTGGAAGAGATCCGGTTGAATTGCTCATACCGGCGAAACCAGAGGATCTGCATGTGCTCGTAAACTTGTCAATTTACAAGTATAATCCTTTCAAGTGGGCCCCTGATTACTTTCTCCAAGAATTCATTGATGTGAGTACCTGGCCTCCTCATCATTCTTCACTAAAATTTACTTGTCCGAATTTGGTTCCACACAATTTAAGAAAGTGCCGAAGATTTTTAAATCACATTTCAAAATATTCAATTCCTAAGTAAATTGAAAAGAGTGGAAATAGTAATTAATTGACATTATTGAGTTATATTCTACTATTTTAAGATAAATTACGTGCTTCAATGATTGGTTTTGACTTTTGCTACCGTACTTCTGGTAATGGAAGTGTATTTTTGTTATTTTGTTGTTGCATGCAAACGAAGATATATATTTATCTGTATTTGATGTTTAAATTAAATAATTTCCACTCGTCATAATTAACCTATTAGTATTAATTAAGTTTATGATAATTAATTATGATTGAATAATTGAAATTTATACTCAAGGTGTGGGTATATACTTACATACCTGGAATATTCCTTATTTTTAAAGGACTGTTTTTTTAGCACAGAGTTTTGTAAGGTGGGTTTAAAATGAAAGAAAATGTCTTCACTAAAAGTGCTTTTCTGAAAATAAGTGACTATTTTGCTTGTTTTTTGGTGTTTGCTAGAGTAATAAGTACTAGTATAAACCGAGGCGGACTCACGTGCACCCGTTAATTTCGAAAAAAAATAATTGATAGAAATTAAGATATAATTAACAGTGCACCCATGAAAAGCACATGAGTGTCATTGTCCTACTAGTACAAGCTAAAGGATTCACCCGTGAGACTGGGTTCAAATCCAGCCAGAGCGTTAATTTCACTGTTTTTATTTTAAGTTTATCTTAGTGCTCATGTTTGAGCTAAGGTAATATAGGTGCACCCAAAGTTTTCAAATCCTGGATCCGCCTATGAGTATAAAAGATATTGTTCCAGGGAATTTATATACTCCACTTACCTTTATATATATAATTAAGCAAATACTATCCGAGTGGGGTTGGATGGGATGTTGAGAGGTAATGAGTGAAGTACAATTATTAATTATACTTTTTGTACTTTGGAATCATTTTCTTTATTTTCAAGGAATTTACAAACACACTCCAAGTTCACTGATAATTATAACAAATAAAGATTACAGAGATGTAAAAAGTGGCTCTCTTGATGCTCTTCCTGTATTGTTTGAAGATGATAAGTAGGACTTACCTGAAGGAGAAGCAAGAGCTGGTGCACCACTTGCTGTCCAATCATACAGATTGCAGATTGCCCATCCTAAATCAGGTCAAACTTCTCCCCATATTCTTTAACAAATCAACACATTACAGAAAAAACTTCATGGATGTGAAATCATTCTGTTGACTATATGTATAATCATAAAAATAACTTGTTTTTTGTTGCTTGATTTGGTGTACAGGAAACTCTGCTTATTTGGGGTGACAAGGACAGAGTCTTCCCTCTTATGTTCGGCTACCAGTTGCAAAGGTACTTTTAATCCTGATTTATATGACTTACTTTTCTTTTTTAGTGGACTACTAGATTCTTCATACTGAATTTGTATTTTAACTTGTAGGCATTTGGGGCCAAGAGCAAAGTTGGAAATAATAAAAAACACAGGACATGCAGCAAACATTGAGTCTCCTGATTCTGTCAATGCTTTGATTAAAGCCTTTATCTTGCCGCAAAGCAAAGACTTAAATGGTTGAAACTGGAGTTAATCTTGATACTGCTAGGCTTAGCTGGGGGTTCTTGCTCCCTATGTTACATATCTCTATTACGTACGGTACTGTTTGTAAATAATGGGACTTTGAAGTATTACGAAGTCTCTTAGATGATATAAAACAAGTTAATTTAATGTACGTTTGATGAATAGCATCAACCTGAATGCAATCAGCTTAGTTTTTGACTTGTTGCCTCTACAAATTCACTTATGAAACACGTCTAACGTGGTAGTAAGGAAGTACAATTTGACTCAAAATAGCTAAATCTTCCATAATGAGCAGAATGAAATTGGCTGCCCTTTCCAGCATAGATCCACACAGCCATCTTTCTCCTCCACCCTCATCTCCCAATTGCTGTCATACTTCCTCAGCAAAGCCCGAGCTCCGTCAATGGCATCTTCACCAAACACCTCTTTTACAAAACCAACGCTCCTCATTCTTTCACACCATTTCTCCTTCCTTTCATTCATTTCTCCCATGTTCGTCAACGCCTTTGCTGCTTCTCCTTCCATCATCCTCCTTTCTTCGCTCTCCCGCCCTTTGTAGGCCACACTCGTGGAATCCAAAAACCTCCATAAGTACTCCACTCGCCTTGAGAACGTTGTCGCAAAGTCCCCACAGCTGTTGCAGCTACACTCTGTGTTGTTCTCGCTGAGAACTAATCCTTTCGGGCCCAAACTCTTCAATATCTTCAACAAATCTGTTCGATCATCCGGGATAGTATGATTCAAGTTATGCAGTCTAAATTGAGCACAGATGACTAAGGTTTCATCAGATGTAGAATTTATGATTTGGGAATTGAGATTTTGAAGAGGAAAATTGTCCAGTCTGTTGATCTGTAGATTAATGTTGATAGCCTTAGCATAGGCTAGTAGTTGCGAGGAAAAATCGTAACCAGGTGGCCCGATCACAAATGGATTGCCTCTCAATTCTCCGTTTTCTGTGGTGGGTGTAATAACGGTCAGGCGAACCAGTGGTGGTGGTCCACCTGACCGCCTAGTCAATTCTTCAAGAAGAGTTGGCCATTGAAAACCATGAGAAACTCCAATATCAAGGATATGAAGGTTCTTTAGCCGATCCTGTTCTCCAATTATTTGGAGAACAGATGAATTCGCAATGTTATTGGGGATTCGGAACCAGGGACTAATGTCGATGAAATTGATCAATGAGTACCTGAAGAATTTATGATTCGCAGAAGAGAAATTAGTAACTCCAATAGTTCCAGAGGATGCTGATGATGAGCCAGGGGAAGACAAATGATGTGTCAAGGCGCGGAGTCCATGAGCAGCTAGCCTGTGGTTGGCGTCACCTGTGAACGACGCCAACTCATGGAGAACGTACAGCAGATGTTGCACACGGTTCATGTTACCGACAGTGATTGCAGCAGCACAAGGGTTGAGCAAATGTTCTGCCCATCTTCCTTCTTTGTTGTTACTGTTATTTCCGGTTGATTTTGTTGTTACTCTCTTTGGCCTTCTTACTTGCACTCCTCCTTGATCACCTATAATATGAGCATTTTGTGCCTCATTAATCTGACGGTTATGATTTTTCTTTGACGTCTTCGGATTTTGATCAGATATTTTCCTTTTCTTAGACAGATCCACCGGCTGTGGATGATCCAAAATGATGGGCTCCAAAGGGATATTGCTAATAGCTGTGTTGACTGGGGAGCTAATGTTGAACGAGTTACAAGTATTGTCGATGATGATGTTGTGATTAACGATCTGATCATCTTGATCAGGAACCCACCATGAGTCCGCATAGAAATTTAAATCATCGGTGTAACTGTAAGGTTCATCGAGGAAGGATGGAACATCGGATAAAGTAGTAGCTAGCCACTCTGATATGGGATCAGAGTTGGAATTAGGCTCAGGTTCTTCAATGGCCATTGTATCACAAAAATTATGATGAGAAAGGATGTTTTGGTGTTTGGTCATTGACTATGCAAATAGAGAAGAGTTTATGATGTGAATTTGTTGTGTGGAATTGAAATAAGTGATGTAAAACAAATGGTAACAATAATTTTTTTTTGAGGAACAAGACAGGATGGGGCATTTATTTTTAAGAGGCAAAATTGCTGTTATTTTGGAAGTTATGCTGTTCTATTCTGATATTATTTGTTTAATTTAAGCTGGTAATCTTGTCTCCGATTCGTGCTGTTATTTGACTTATTTTCTGGCGTGTCACGATTGTTCACAGTGTTATCAACAACACAGTTGGAGGCACTAAACTAATACTCCCTCCCTCTAAAAATATTTTTTTTCTAAAGTTCAAGACGAAATTAATAAAAAGGAATTCCATTTAATTTATCTTTAGTTGTAGTTGTTTTGAAGGCTACAAATACTGACACACAGAAGGCTCCTAATTAATATTCAACATGTAAATAAAAAACACGACAAGTATTTTGAGACGGAAGGAGTATTGTTTGTCTAAGTTTCCTGGATAGTGACAGGTTTTTGTGTTTGAAATTTCAGGGGACGGCAATCTCTTCATCACCGTGATTTTTTTAATGGTGTTTTTGTTTGATATTGCTTTCTCCTAGGCTATTGGCTGATGCACTTTTGGCATCTTTCCCCAAATCAACAATTGACCTCTAAACAACTCATAATTCTAGTCTTTTCCAAGAAAATAATTGTTTTTTTGATCTACCAAAGATCCTATTATTAACACACCATTTTCAATCTTTATTGCAACTTCTTTACAAAATCAACAGAATACATAATATGTAACTGCGTTAAGATATTCTTGTTTTCCCAGTGTTAAATAAGTTGTGAGAGTTAGTTGGTATATATTTACTCACACTCGGGTCGTTTGGTTTGAATACTAGTTATGCTGTGATTAGTTATGTTGGGATAAGTTATACTGAGATAAGTTATGCTGGGATTAGTTTTTATTGCTTATTTAGTTTGTCATATTCAAACTAATATTCATTGTATAATTTTTGAGAATAAGTTGTTTGTTTACAAAAATACCCTCACCTTATTTAGTTTTTTTTTTTTACATTTTCTTTGCAAGCTTTAGTTATTCATTCTTAAAAATAAAATTTCCATCTTATTTAGCTTAAATATTTTTGTGTGTGCATTTCCATGATTGTGTCGTATGTTTTGCCGTATGTTTTGAAATTTAAACGTTCATCTTATTTAACTTAAAAATTAAACTTTCATCTTATCTAGCTTAAAAATAAAATGTTCATCTTATTTAGCTTAAAAATAAAACTTTCATTTTAAGTTTATTAAAGTAAAATAAAATTTATTATTAAAGTTATCTACATTTTAATTATAGATAAAATATAATTATTAAGTGCGTAATAAACATAATAATTACACAAATAAATTCAACTTATAATATATTCATAAATAAAAATTGTATTTATAAATATAAATTTTTAATAGAAAAATATATTTATCATAAAAACAACAAATAATTAAGGTTGTGAATGTTATTATGTTGTTAAAAATTATGTTAATATGTATGGATGTAAAAGTGGTGTATAAAAGAGAGTTTAAGGGGGGTATTTTTGTTAATTTACATAGGATTACTATACCACCCCCGGTGAGGGATAACTTATCCCAGGACTAATTGTTAATCCCGGGATAAGTTATCCCAACCTTTGCAACCAAACAATGAATTAAAGGCCACTAAAAAGTTGTCCCATGATTAATTTATCTTATCCATCACACCAAACGACCCAAAAGTTATGTCAGTATTTATGTCTAACTTGGCAATGACATGAGGTTTTAGTAATTAAACGTTAAAATGAGAACAAGCTTGCGATAAATATGGGGATAAGGCAAAAGTACCCTCTTCAACTATAGACGAAATCTCAGCGATACACCTTAACTATACATGAGTCCTATTACCCCCTGAATTATTTTTAAGTGTAATAAACACACCCTAAAACCTCTATAATCACTCACATGAAGGGAGGTGTCTTACATTCGCCTCCACATCATGTCAGCGCCACATCATCAATTTGTTAGATTTTTATAAATTTTTTTAAAAAATCATGTTATTTTATTCATTCTTCTTCATTACTATCACTACACCCACCATAACCACTAAAACACTCTATTTCCACCATTATTTGGGCAAGATGAAGTAAAGGACAATCGAAGTTGAAAGAAATGAGAAGAAGATGGTGTATTATTACAACGGAGAATCGAAGCGGAACTAAAGTGGGTTGAGTGCTATATTGACAGAAAACTGAAGCGGGGAGGGTTTCTATATCGATGGGCGGAGAGCTGAAGTATGGGGTGGAGTGATATATCTACGAACGGAGAACTGAAATGGGGGTGGGGGAATTGGGATATAACATCGATATTTGAGGAGGAGAGAATAATTAAATTTTATTTTTTAAAAAAAGAAAGTTTTAATTTAAATTGTACTCATGATATGTAGCTTATTTTAAATCTCTAATATACAAAATTGTTTTCCTCATTAGTGAATTTCATGTCAAGTATTTGAGTAAAAAATTAAAAGAAAAAGAAAAATTCTTTCGATATTATACAAATTGATGAAAATTACTGAAAAAATCCACTAGCAATTTAAGTATGTTGTGAAAAAATTAATTGTATTTCTAAAAATGATAAAATTTGACTCTATTTCACAATAAAAAATAGAAATTTAATTAAAAAGATGTCAAATTAAATCTTAATGTTAATTCATTATGTGTACTAATTACTTGTGAAAATGTGCAATTGAAAATGGACCCATGTCCATACTAGTTCGATTTTAATACTTTTTTTTTGTCTCTCACATGCCTCCAAGAGAGTGAGCACACTCTCCGTGCCATCTCAGCGTCGAAGGATATATTTATTACACTTTAAAACAATTTAGAAGGTAATAGGACCCATATATAATTAAGGTGTGTCGCTGAAATTCATCCATAGTTGAAAAGGGTACTTATGTCTTATCTCATAAATATATGTGTGCGCAATTAAACTGTACATATATATTCATTTGATATAAACAAACAATTTTTATCATGCCACACATAGTTTGGACAAAAAAAAAAAAGAGATAAACATAGTCAGTCGGATAGAGCTTTCTCAGTGCATTTGTAGTACCCGCATCCTTTTTTCACCTATAACGACCAAGTTATAGCTGGCCCATTTAGTTTGTGGATCCTAATGATCAGGAGGATCAATAGGTGTTTTTTTTACTTGATAAGATTATTGAGCTATTATGCTTTCTTCACAAATGGATGTCTGCTTACGGATTGTCATTGCTCAATCACTTTCTTTTTCACTAAATGATTGCTTTTAGTTGAACGAAAGAAAGGTGTTGTGAGGTTGATGATGGTTGTTTTATTAAAGAAGAAGATAAAGGTAACAAAACATATATGGAAAATCATTTTTTGCCAGTTTTTTTTAAATCTAAACTGTATATTAAGTATTTGTATTTTTTTTTATTTGAACTATTGCGAACTACTAAACACCTTCTGTCATGTGGACGAAAGGATATATGCAAATTATGTTATCATACTGGCGATTGTATTTAAGCACTTGGTATAGTCGTGATAGTTTAGGAAAAGAAAACCCAAGCAAAGAGTGATTTTCTTTATCTCATTAAAGAAATCAGTATTGTCATTAGCGGCTAAACCTTAATTACTGTTATATAAATTTGGGATCTTACTCGTTCTACCCATCCTTACAAATAAACTCATAATTTGAATTCCTCTTGTCTCATGTAGTCATGCGCAGTATAATTTCACATAATAGTCATACTCGGGAAAAAAAATGTTGTTCATTTCCCAACAAACAGAACTTAAAAGAAACAAAACAACCTTAGAGAAAAAAATACAACCGACCCAATTTGTCAACAAGAAGAAGACAAGGAAAATACCCAAAAACAGGATGAAAAAAAGAAAGATTAACAGCTAACACAATGCAATTGTTGCTTAATTAGTGCCTCCAAGCACACCCTTAAGTTTCTTAATTGTTGCTTCATCAAGGAATGTTGTTGCCCCAACCAACTTAGTTGGCAAATCATTAGCAAATAATGCAAAATCAGTAATCTGAAGTCCAGGATTAGAGCTGCTAAAAAATGCATAACCCACAGAAGTATATCCAGCATCACTCACTTGAAAATGCAATAATCCTTGTGGAAAAACCATTAAATCACCTTTTTTAAGTGTTTTTAAATAAACAGAATTTGCTGATGAAACAAATCCAGCAGTAATTGATCCTTGCACCACAAGTAAAATTTCAGAAGCACCAGGGTGAGTGTGAAATGGGATCACGCCACCTGCGGCCAAATCTAAACGGGCCGCAGAAAGCCCAAGCCCATTAAGACCTGGAAATTGGGCCGCAAATGCTGGTGTAACTGCGGCCTTTATAATGCTTGCTGTGTTTCCAGCAGCACTAAGCCCAGAAAACACGAAATCGTCAACTGTTACATTTGTAACACTTTTGCAAGAATAGCCAGAAGGTGATTCGGGTGCTTTAAAGTCTGCCACGCAGAAATCTTGAACAGCGGCATCGCTGCTCAAGATTAAGATAGAGAAGAGAAAGAGGAATTTAAACATTTTTTTAAAAAAAAAATAATCTTGGCTAGGATTAGTAAAAATTTGTTATATGAAGTTTGTGAGCAAGGAAGGTTAGTTTGTATGTGTGTATATATAGAGAGGGAAATGAGTGAGAATTTTGGATATTGAAGTGCAAAAAGGGCAAATTAACTGCCACTTGAATTTCTAAAGGGAATGGTAACCACAAGTTGTGTGATAGGGCTATCGTGAGTGTGTTTTGTCATCTCCTTGGAAATTACGTTCACTAGCCACTTTTTGTTCTTATTTTTGAAAAATAATTAATGTTATCGTAAAGGTATGACATATGGGCCTAACTTAATCTCCCGAATTTAGCTCTTGAGAGCAAGATTGTCCGAATTCAAATAAGTAAACCACCAGTTTATTCCCTAATTAATGTAGGACTGGAATCCACTCTAACAAGCTTATTAGGAAATTCACTATGTGCTACTCACATTAATAGAATATTTATAGCAATCTAACTTTTATTTGTGGTTGTGTCTTCAAACTATCTTTAATTGGTAAAACTTCTCGACATTATGGGCAAAGTCAGTCCCCAAATACAATTATGTGATGATATTGTTCGTTTTTTGTTAAACCAACACAGATTTTCAAAAAACATTACGGTATTAAGAGTAGCCCTACACCTTATACGTAGTTTTTTCTTCTTCTTTTTTTTTTTCAGCTCTCACTACAGCACAACCAACATTTTCAGTTGAAGAAATAGACAAAATAGGGAAAAAGAATAGAAACAAGGAGTATCTTTTTGGTGTTATATACATTACTTATTAGATTATTAAGAGGTGATGTGATTTTGGGATATTTTGATTTCCAATTTGATAGGTCCGACTTCAATCATCGAAAAATCATTTCAAAGAGTAATGATCGCTTAGTGCATTGTTTTATCATGGCAACATGTTTCTCTTCTATATTTTTCTCACAATACAAATGATATACAAAGTTCAATGGGGGCATCATATGGCATTTCTTTAGGCCACTTTTCTAATTCTAAAATTAATTCAATGGGGTTTAGTTTCGCCTTTAAAGATTGTTTGTATAATTTATTTATTTATTTATGTAAATAAATTTAACCAAGTGAACTAATACAGACATATATAATTTAAATAACAAACTCAACAAAGGTAAGTATTCTTGAGCTGAATGTAAATCAGAAATATCATTTACCATCATCTTTTGTGGAATACACCGAGTATGTTATTGTTGTAAAAAAAAGAAGTCAAGTACTGCAAATGCCCATAAGATGAGGGAGTTGATTTATTGAAAGTGGTCCTAATTTAGGGCACATGGTGAGAAAAAGTAAGGAAAAGGAGAAGTCTATAAGAAGACATATGCTGACAGCTCGAATCCAGAAAGGCATCAAAGAGATAGTTGTATGATCTATGCATAATAATGCAATATTGTAACTTACTTCTTAACTAGAAAAGGAATTATGTGGACAATAGCAATTGTCTTTCCACTAAAGAATATCGATCACCATTGAAGTCATATACACAAGAGGACAAACTAAGCAGAAAATTTTAACATTGATTAACGTCTGATATGGTGCAATGCTACCTTGTAACCAGGGGGGAGTTGGAAATTTGAGTTTAGGGATTTTTTAAACACAAATATATTTAGTTTGGAATTTGGATCAAAATTATTGAATTATGTTGATCTATTAACAGAATTGTAGCACATAATATGTTCTGCTGTTATTCAAATTATTTCTATAGCACATAATCCTCAACCATCTTTTAGGACCGGTTTCTTGTTGGTTAGCTAGGAAGATAATTATTCATGAATTGAAAATAACATAGTTAATAACATGTTTGATAGTCATTTAGTACATCGCTTTGTATAAAATTTACATACTAGGTACGGTCTTTGATTATCATTTTACAATCCCACATAATTAAAATATCTACAAGTATGAATCAATTGATGTATTATTTTACAAAGGGTACATAGAAGATGGGAAATAACTAGTACATTGCAAAATTTCTTACATTACTAATATCTACTTAAATCTAATAAGATTCTATGGAATAGTATTCTCAACAAACATTGACCCTCTTCCAAAAGTTATAAGTGTGCAAGGAAAGATAAATGGGAGTTACAAATCAAAAATATTTTGAATTTTGCGCACAAACGTACAAATGTAATAGGAGTATCAAATAATAATAACGTTGTTCTAATGTACTGGCGCACCTTGTGAAAAGCCATAACAGATTTAGAATCACATGAAATTTGATTTTTGTTTTTGTCCAACATAAAAATATGTTCAAATGTGGTTTGGGCTAAATAACATGATACAGGATCAATGGCGCTAAAATCCTAAAAATAGCTTGTGGATTTCGACAGTATAGGTAAGGCAAACCAAACATAATAACTTAAGGCACAATGGCACAGATAGCCAATTTTAGGACACCTATTTAAAGCAAAATTCACAACAACAAAATACTAGTGATAGAGTGTACAGTACTCACAGTAAATCACTGGATGTACTTCATATCCAATCAGTAAATCTTAAGAGTTTCGTGTGTATGAGAAAGAAGAAGACCAACAGTGCTTTTATCTAAAGTTTGTCAATACTGGCTATAAGTTAAATGAATTGAAAAAATTGGATATAGCTTAAATAGCAGGTGGGAATCTGGTTATCAGATGCAATTCCTACATAACGACAATTTGGGCTACACCCATCACAACAAGGCTACCTGCCAAAGTACAACCTTTTTGTTGAAACTCAATAGACCATCAAGCTATAGAATTATAGAAAAGGCCATTCGCATAATGCCCTTATTTTGGGGTTTCAAATTTGTGATTTTTAATTTTTGTATAAAAAGAATGACCCAGATATACCCTGACATAGAAAAAACAAAAAACAAAATCGTAAGACATGTTTTTATTTTCATATTATAATATAACACAAGTGATGTCACTTTGTTTCTACATAACATGAGTTGAAAGAGACAATAAGTTCAATTATAGAACCCACAATAAGAGGCATAAACTTATCCTACAGAATTTATGTCAGACCTAATGTCCAAGATAACTTCATTCCTACAAAGTTTGTGCTGAACAAGGCAAAAGTTCTCTAAACCTTGTGACATTCTCTTAGGTCAAGAAAATCATACAACCCATAAAACTCATGCCATAATGCATAAAGGAAAAAAAGGATCGACACTTATTCACATTAAATAATAAAGATAACCTGTATTTAGTGATGTTTATAACTGTTCAAGTCAGATACATTCTATATATAACCAAGTAATTCTGCCTGTTTTTGGTTAATAATACATCAAGGACAATATTATAGTTATAAATAACTGGTTTTCTTGGTGTTCAATCTCTATGGTACAAATCATCATTGCAGCTCGACAATGAAAAGTCATGCCTCTAACAACAAGTATCCTTGCCTCCCTACAAGCTACAAGGTCCACATCTTACCAAACAGAAAATAGGTAAATCTTTAATGTCCTTCAAAACAAATCCAGGCCACTTCCTTACAAATGATAAATGAGGCAACTGGTCATCTTAAAACTTTCCTTTATCACCTACAATATCAAAGATTAATAGTGTCAAGAATCCCCATTTTGTAGACACACACTACTGTAATCAAGAAATATTACTTACTAACAAATCCAATTTAAGTTAGTTGGAGTTAATGTCAAATTAAGTTCTACTACAAATTACACACCCCTCATTCATGGAAGCAAGCATCATGCTCTTCTGAAGTTAAAAGAGGATTACTTCAGTTTCAGACTCCACATCTTAATCCATTTCTCCAATACCCTTTTCTCCCGGAGTGTTCATCTTCTCCCATACCTTTAACTAGTTAGTTGCAGTAAACAGATTAGGAATTCGACAGTGATCCTTCGAAATTTCAGTAAACTGATAAACATACTACTCTATTATTTAGATGTCCAACAAAACTTTACAAGTGAGGTTTCTAAAACAAATCCACCATCTTTATTCTCTTGTAAACAAGACTTTTATTTTTGCGATATAAATATTCTAAGTTATGCTACAAAGGTACACAACAAGCAACCAAAATATGATCAATCAAGTATGACCTAGATAGGCAGTAAAAAGAAGGGCAATGGCAAATGAATATTAAAAGTCACAGTGGATTTTGCAAGATGCTTTGTGCACCGGGCTGCCCCTTTTACAGTAGATTTTGCGAAATTGCAGAACACAAGCCTCTGTGTACTACATTCTACCCTCCCCAGACCTCACTTGTGGGATTTCACTGGGTATGTTGTTGTTGTTGCAAAACACAAGCCTCATGACAATATATAGAGAAATATTCCACAAAAAGGAAGCAATGATGCACAGCACATGTAACTTTGAAGCATATCTATATTCAATAACTTTAGATCACTGGTGGAGTCAATTATTACTTAAGGCCCTCGTTAAACGAAAACTTCACCCAAAGTAACAGCTTTAATACAAGGAGGTAAACTACCAAATAATGGCACAGAATAGAAAACATCAATTAGCCGTAGATCATTCACAGAATCATAAGGAAAACTGTAATATTCACAATAAAATGTCAGAAGGAAAATGGACAAAATCACCCCAAAAGGAAAATTGCTAATAATGCCACAATCAAGAATTACCAATTTACAAGAGCAAAAACAGAAATGTCGACACCAATCTTCTGCTGAATCCTTAATTTTTGTAATCCATGGAGTGCCATATTCGTTGCCAAATCCGCTGTTCAAAGAATCTCAATCTGTATAACTCTAGCTATATAAAAACATGCTCCACCAGCTATTAATAATTAGTCAAAGAAATTGAAGTAACAACAGATTCATCAAATGGAAATGTGTCTTCAAAATCCAGAATGCGCTTTCAACAATTGCCTTCTCTTGATTATTAAAAACGCCACCACACAGATCTGCAAGATCGCGGCAATACCCACAAACATTAACCCAAGTCTCTTCCCCCAATTTAGCTTCGTTTCCTTTTGTGGTGGGCTTAATTTAACATTAGACTTATGGTGGTCTTGAGGGTGGTGTGAATGTTCCTTTTCTGAGGATTTAATCTTGGGAGGAGGTGGCGGAGGGGCTCTTTGATTGGGTGGAGGAGGTGGAGGAGCCAATGGTGAAGGTGGGGGAGGGGGAGGCGGAGGTGGAGGGGGAGGTGGTGGGGGTGGGGGTGGAGGCGGCGATTTCTCAGACTCCGGCGGCGGCGGCGGCGGTTGTAAATTAGGGGAATTCACATTTCCCTGCGACTGCACAGGAAGACTAAATAAACAGAAGAAGACCCCCAATATGAAGATTACCCAAGTCGACAATGACGGATCCATACATGGGCAATCAAATCTCAACAAAAATTAACTCCTCCCAACCCTCATGTCATCTGGGTCGGACTCAAATCCCCCAATATTTTCCCCAAATCGAAAGAACTAGGGTTTACAATTGTTTCCCCCCAGATAAGTTTTGTCCCTGATCTTGAAAGCAACAACTAAATGTTCCGAAACAATATGCTGATAATTCAAGAATCTGACTACTTGCGAGATTGACTAAGCGTGGAAAAGGAAGATATTTTTTTACCTCAAAGATTCACAAATATGATATTATCTAAATGCGGCAAATATCTTCTTCTTGTTGTTGAAAAATTTCTTCCCAAAAGTGGTCGTGATCCCCCTGTTATTCCTGAGAAATGAGGAAGATGAGAAATGGGGGACAACGAAGAGAAGAAAGAGAAAGAGAAAGAGAATGAGAGAGAGAGAGAAATGGTAAATGGTAAATGTAGGCGGGGGATTCAACGGTTGGTCTATTTTGGGAAATCAATTCACGATTTCATCGTCCGCAACTGTTAACTATTTTAACACCGTTATTCCGAGCGTTTATATCAAACGAAAACGAATAAATATATAATATGTTATTTAATGTTTATAAATTAAATTGATTTAGGAATATGTTTCTGTTCCTAACAGAATGATTGAACGTGAAATTGAATAGTTAGTGCATTAGGTTTTTGATGAACTTTTTAATTTAGAATTTTAAAATTACATAAAAAATAATTTTAAGAATTCATTTGATCGAATAAACGAAATAAAAGGGTAATGCTTAACAATACGAACAAATAATGGTTCTTCAATGTATAACTATATTTAACTCATATTATAATCATTGTTAGAGGACACAATTAAACTTGTCAAAATGTTTGTAAAGAATTTGAGTCATGAAAATGAAAAAAAAAATCATATCTAAAGTGTTATCTTGCAATGTGAGAATTTAAATTTTGTTGGATTGTGATGGGACAATGAAACCTCTACTCCTAACCAAAACGTTTGAAGTTCGAGTACTCGAATACCAGGTAATAATTTTTTATTTTTTTAAGAAAAAAAAGAGAACATGGCACGCAAATGGGACTACCATATTCAAATCTCCATGTTTTGTCTACGACACAACAAACAAATCACAATATACTAAAAGAGATTCCTTTATAGTTTTTGTCATAGAAAAACACTCCATCTGATAATTGATAGTAAATAGTACAATGAGTAATATTTAATCAAATTGTGCCAGAAAAATGTAAATGAAGTATGAACCATTGAATCCTCTTGATTTAACATGCACAACATAAAAAATGATCTTTAGCAGTAATTAATTAACGATAATAGCTTAATTACTGTTAAATATGTATTTTTAGCGGCAATTAACACTCTTTATACATATCCCTAAAGCCTTTAACAACATGGAATCTAATGACACTTAACTAGTGTCTGTAAAGACTTTAACACTCATTATTAATGTGTCTATTTATTGCCGCTAAAAGATGTTTTTGTTGTAGTGATGATAGCTAATTGGTTAATGAAATTGGTATAAAATTATGAAGCGTCAAGTTCAATTTTCATTATAGAGAAAAAAATTATAGGTGATTTTTTCAAATATGTTCGAATTTCAATGACAGAGTTAGTTGAAATGTGCATAAATTATTTGCGAACACCTCGATTATTAAAAAAAAAATACAAAATGTTTAAATGTTCTTCTAAGATCAAGGATGGCCCTATCTTAGAAAACCATGTTCTAGGATTGGTGCATCTCACTCACCAGATCTCTATTGAATTAAATAAACAAAGTATAATTTTAGTAAATCTGAATTGTGCAGTACCATAACGTCTGCCAGGGAATCCAATATTTCCAGCCCTACATACTACTTATAATTATTTTACTTCACATATTTTATATTACTATATTTCTTATCTTAATCAACTTATTATTCTATCTGTATTTTCTTTTTCACCATTCAACCATAATGATCTAAAATCAGTATCCAATTTTAAAATAAAAAAAGGTAGCTGTCTAAAAGGTACACCAACATTGCAAAGAATAATTGCACACACTTAACATTCAATTATTCAGGGTCCATTATTTTGCAAGTCTGATTTGTTGTATATAGCTTTTTCTACAAATCAGACAGCCTAAAATCTACTAGGACTATACACTTTTTTTGCAATAAAAAAGTCTCATTACCAAAAGAACTAAGCAAAAGATAAGTTAAATTATGAAGTATTAATAATTTAATCTCAATTTTCCTCTATTAAGTTTGTCAACTCCATGATAATCAGATCTATTCAGAAGAGAGAAAAAAAAAGTAACAAAAATTGTGTGTGCTGTTCGACAGCCATATATGAAGACAGTTTTGGCCTGATCATATATAGAGAGAAAAAAATTGTATAAAAAATCCTACCTGCAGAGGATGAAAAAGTTCCATTCATAATAATCAAAAATAGCTTTATTGACTTAGTTTTGAAACAAAAATTCTTCCAAAGGGTCCTACTTTATTCTATGAATTGTTTTTACTATTTTTGATAGATTGGTTAGAACCTCTAATTAAGCATAAGATCATATTTAACACCCACATATATTGTAGGAGCATTTTGTTTGAATTTCAATTATATGTGATTTCATACATTACATTTTTGAAGTTATTCCAAAATAGGTAGACGTGATGTGCAACATTTAAAAATAGTGGATTCGTGTTAAATAACATGTCCAAATTAAATAGGATACCTTGTGCAATTTCTAATATTTTTAATGAGGTCAGGTCCTTTCTTAAAAACTTGACATTTTATTGTGAACATATTTTTATTAGTGAAAAAGAATTTCCGTTACTCGAGATAAATGTTTTCTTTTAAAATATATTTTATTTTATGTTAGTAACAAAAAGAAAAGGATTGGATGGAGGAACTGGGCCGAAAACCGAAGAATGGTTTGTAAGATTGAGCCCAAACAAACACTTCGTGAGGCCTGGCCTTTGTTGGGCTCATATGCCACTGTTAGATGACCTTCCTGCCGTTCCAAAAATAAGTGGATTTTTTTTCCGGAAAGTAGACTTGAGAAGGAGGATAAGACAAATAAATTGATCATTGTTTGGAGGAAGTATTAAGTTTGTTTAGATAATTCTTCAATCATATCATTAGGTTCGTGATATGTTGTTTTAAATGAATTATTTGTAATATAACTACAAAATTTATATTAAAACTATAAAGTTATGCCTAATCGCAAGAGCAAATAAGGAATTCAAATTTACACAGTTTAAATTTTTCACCCCTTTAAAGAAACATGAAAAATGTTGGAATTGAAGAGACAGAAGAGACTTTTGTAGAAATTGTACAGTATGATGTGGGCCATGGGATATGGGAAATTGTGGGCCCATTGGCATGTGGGATCTTTCATAACGTTCAATACACCAAAAATGCATTGGGAATTGTTGCTTCTCAAATCATGACCCAAAATGTAAACAATTTCTCCTTCGATAGATATTTACCTGGTAAATTTTGTTGCCAAATTATCTCTACTGATTTAAAGTTTTAGGGTTTGTTTAACATATAATTTCAAATTTTGTAGTGCCTACAAAGTGTAAAAAATATTAAAATTTATCAAATTCTTATATATTTTACCAAATGTGTAAATTATAATTTATAAATAAGATATTAAAATATTTTGGGATGTTTTTATTGATAAATAGCATCTCTTCATGATGTCCTTTTTATAAATAAATATTTGTGTTACAAAATTTTAAATACACATAATTTTATAAAGATCTACTGATCAATAATAGAAATAACTAATTATTCTTTAGTATAATTTTTTAACATAGTACAAACAATCTTTACGTATGAGTGATATTTTTGTTGTAAAGTTTAAATTGATGTTATTGTCTTTTACAGAATTATATATGAATGGATCAAGTTTAATTTTTTTTTAAAAAAATTATTAAAAATTTTAAATCATGTTTTTAAAAGAATTTAAGATTCAATTTAATATTGCATGCCCTAATGCAAACGTGTTTAAAGTTACCTTCTTCGTTTCATATTAGTTGATCACTTTCCTTTTTACATGCATATTAAAAAAACATAAATAAGTAAATAATTTACTAATTCATCCCTTTAACACTTTCAAATAGAATTAATTGCAAGGTTAATTTAAAAAAAAATTAATTAATATTTTTTTGATTTAATAAGATAAACAACTACTCCATTTTTAGTAAGTAACAGTAACTAATATGAGATGGGGAGTATATATAATTTTATTTTTACTTTTTGGATTGTTGCTACATTATCTGATGTTTGCTTTATTTAAATGTGGATACCCAACCTTTTGTCAAAGAGAGAGGGAAAAGTCGAAGGGTCGCAGAAAAATCCAAAGCTCAACACCCAAAATTGTGAAAGGCTCAAACAGAAGAAAAAGAAAAAGAAAAAATAGTGTTCTCACGTAAGTCTGAATAGAAATATAAAGATGGATGCATGGGGATGCTGCACCACCAGCTGGGAACAAAAATAGAAAAGTTTTCATTTTTTTTGTGTAAATAACTGAATGATCAGATTGAGCTAAATTTAAATCCAGTATATTGAAAATTATCTCTTGAAAATATCTACGCGGTGAAAATAAAGGGGTATTTCATCTTTCGATTTCCAACGATATCATAACCAATTTAAATTTGAATGGCTTAGATAAATTATTTTCTTTAAGCTAATTTTACACATTTACTATTGATATTTGATAAGCCGAGAGATTTGTTCAGCTAGATTCTCTTCGCTTGCTTTTTGGTACATTCAGAATACTCAGTAATCGAATCTATATATTCTCTTCTTCAATTCATTTGTCTTCTTCCTTATTTTATTCTCTCCTTTACACTAGGTAGATGGGAATTTAACTTTTAAGTATATGGAGACTCATTATGTGACTTAGAGTACAATGCTTTTCTATTTAAATTAGTTTTTGAATTGAGCTACATTCAAATGTTGTAGCTTTACATTATATTTGAGTTTGATTTATTGATTCGATATGAATCGTTTGGGGGTTATGATTATGCTTTTGATTGTACACGTTTCAATTAAGGCAGTTTTTAGATGTGAGGAGTGGATGAAAATGATTTCACATTCATTTGAAACGAGATTACATGACTGCTTATATGACTTAGATAATTTTTTAAAAGAAAATAATTTTTGAAATTGAATTAGATCAAAATTTTTGTCGTATATTGAAGGCCAAATATATATATATAGTAGGGTGCATATATAGACTAACGATTGAAATAAATGAGGGGGAATAAAATCAGTATAGGAAAAAGTAGAACAAACTCCATGCAGTTGTCACAGGAAAAAGAAAACTAGAGGGAGACTTGACATGAAGGCACGCATATTAAGGTTAAAAGTCTTACTTCATTTCTTTTCTAAAATATCATTTTGAAGAAAAGATAATGTGAAAGTATCTGATTTTAGTACGTGCAAATGGCAATACCAGAAGTATGAATTAGGCCTCCATATTTATTTAATTACGAGCGTAATAATTAAAATGAACTATATATTTGATGACAATTTCAATTCATAATTTATAAACTCTTGTATTATTCTCTTGGTCTCAATGTATGTACTACAAATTAAATTATAATAAAAAAAAATTACTTTTGATTATTAATTCAAACATAAATATTTTAAACTATTTTAAATAATTTTTTAAATTTGAAACTTACATAATAACAACTGTCATAAATTACAATAATTAATAATTAAAAATATTTAAGAGATATAAAAAAATCACAGTCAAAGAAAAAAAGATATTTGACTCTCAAAAACCAAAAGGTACCATATAAATTAATCGGAAGGAGTACTGTGATATAATAACTCCTTTCGTTTCAATTTATTTGTCTTTTTAAGTCAATTTGAAAAAATTATCTACTCTACATTTTAACTATCCAAATGATATGTTTAAGATCACAAATTAAAGAATATTTTAGTATATTTTTAATTTAAAATTACATAAAAAAATATTTTTTTATAATTTTGTGTCAAGTTAAAATCAAATAAATAAATAAATTAAAAGCAAGAGAGTAATGTAGATGTATTCATTCATTTACCTCTTTCTAAATGTGGATACAATTGAAACAATTTCTTCATTTACCTTTCTAAATGTGGATACAATTGAAACAATTTCTGGGTGAGCCACAAATTAACCGGACATCTAATTTGACTTTTCTTATACAAAAGTTTGGATGATTTTGTGTTATTTTTTTCTCTATATTTAGAGGACTGGAATTTGGCAGTATCTATGGGGGGCCGTCTGTTTATAACACTGCTCTTTCACATCAAAATTGACTTCTACCATCGCCGGATTCCCTAACCCCAACCATCGCACCACTCCTTAATCATATTTCTAATTTTTAAAATACAAAAAAAAAAATATTATTGAATTCTTAATAAATTATTTATGAGTGAATTTTTTACACAAATTAAAAGGTTATGTCAAAGCAAATGAATTATGTCGAACTAAATAAAACTTGCTCAAACTATTTTATTTTTTATACCACAAGGAGTTGTTTACATAAAATTAAAATCCTGGTTCTAAATTAATAGAAGTATATATTAAACAAATTTTAAAAATAAATATAAAATTTAGATCAAAGCTATTGAATTGGATGATCTAATATATCAATCTTTGATTTCATTGCCATCACACATTAACATCCAAAGACATATTTAACATTCATAATTTGAAGGCATTTTAGAACCAAGATTTGAATATTCCTTTGGCTCAAGGAAAGGAGGATTAGGACTAGTGAGCTAGCAAAACTAATCTCTAGAAATGTATCATCATTCATCACTAGAGGATTTGTCAATCTGTTTTTCATTGGTTCCATAATGCAAACATGGGAACGGGATGAACAAGGTCCATATTCCCAATTCGGCCTGAGCTCGAAGAATTATCATCATTTCCCTTGCTACCATCTTCAAACTTGCGATCTTGAACCTGTACGGATGAATAATATCCCTGGGGATATTCTAATCCGACCCCAAAATCACAACTCATTTCACCAGAGCCAGAGCATTTGGGACTTGGGGCATTAGAAGAACTCCTGCTGCTTGATCCTGCAGCACCCATCAACGGTACCATGTCCATGAATGAATCTACAGGCTGCTGCAATTGCTCCCCATTTGTTATGGCTAAAATGGGATGAGGTGAAGTTGTGTATGAACTATAGTCCTCATAGGAAGATGGGCAGACGACAGAATCTTTTGATGGGGAGCGCTTGGCAAGGTCTCCAGCTATTAAAGTCGAGCTTGAGCAAATGCGTTTGACGTCATACCTACTGATATCAAAATTCGTCACAGCGCTTGTCCCCCTGAACTTAATTGCAGCAATATCATAGGCTTCCGCTGCTTCCTCCTGCGTACCTGAAATTAGAAACATGGCCAAATATTAAGGTTATCTACAATCTGTCAGTTTTAAGTAGAGAATATTCAGTACAAATTCCTATTGAGTTGAGATTTTTGAAGATACACGAGCTGATTCCAAATGGCATGTTCTCAAAAACTGAAGTAAAAATAATTAGAGTTTGTATTGCTATATCCTAATTATACTCAAAATTTAAATATTATAATTTTTTAGTTGCTGGCTCCATTTGTCCCACCGGATATAGTGGTGCACTTTTGATTTAACATTTTGTGGAATGAGAGTATGGGTCACATGAATTACATTCTCTCAACAAAGGATGGAGCCAACTTGGGCCTGGGAGATGGAGGTTCATCTGAATCCCCTTCAATTGAAAAATTACACTATTTATATATGATTAAAGTTAATTTTTATGTATATATAAAATAGATATTGAACCTCATTCAGCTAGTACATGTGTTTACTTCTTCATATTTTGAGCTCTTTAGTGAAAATACTGGCACCATCATTTGGTTTCAATAATCCATAATTATATTACAAACAGAATATACCTCACAATCTGAGTTTTCAAAACTTCTCATTGGGGTAGTTACAACAAAATTATGATTAGAACTTGTATTATAGGATTTCTGTAGCTATAAGATCATTGCACGTTTTTGGCTCAGCGCAATAAAAAATAACTACTGCTACTGTACTACTATTATTCTAGTAAATAGAGAATTCAGAAGCAGCAAAAAAGTCTCGCATGTTTAAAGACGTAGCATTTCTTTTTCAAAAAAATTGTATCAGAGTGAAGAGAATAAAAAAAAAATACCCTATTAGGAAAATGAGGAAGACAGCTACAACGAATAGAATTCTAAATGAATAAAGCAGAGTAAAACAATGAGTGAATCAAATTACTTACTGAAGGTGCCAAGGTACAAGTCTTTGTTGCCTGCAACTCTTCCAATTCTGGCTTGCCACCTCCCATGCTGATGATGCCTGCCCAATTTCCCAAAGTTTTAATCAATGGGGTTGCTATAGTACTAGATTTTCATAGGTATGGTTTATTGGTTTTTGCATATGATTGCACATGCATAATAAAGTTTGCCTGTGCCCCTATTATTGAACATGGATAATTGCATTCAAAGAAAGCTGCAAATTTTGCAGCAATAAAATAGTGAATGTGGTAAAAAACTTTAATCGGTAAAAAAGGTTGGTTGCCCTTTTGGTTTAATGCTACTACGAACCTTGTTACTCCTCTGTACATTGATGCCCCTCTTGAAAACCCACTGCTTTTCCTGTTGTAACATAAAAATGGGATACCATACTAGGTCAATTTTAGCAATAGTATTGCAAGTATGTTCCTTCTTTTTCAGTGTAACAGGCAATCAAACAGAAGAAAGAAAAAGAGGACTAGTGAAGAAAATAGAAGGGACATTACTCCCCTATGTACCTTCTCAAGTGTGCTACAAACTCTTGCCTATTCATGTTTTTCATCTCCTCCAATTCCTTTTCGTAAGTGTTTAGCTGACATTATACATGAAAGATAACAACATAATTAATTAGAGAAGTAGAATACTATTGTTTAATAGAAAAATTACCTAAATACACATCTTATTTTACCATAATCTCTAAAATTCCCAACCATAATCTTATAAGAAATGTGTGGAGAGGGTGGAGTGTGTGAACAAGACCTCACCGTAACCTCATAGAAATAGAAAGAATGTTTATGTAAGGACCCTTGACTCAAGTAACACACATCAAAACAGTTTAAAGAAAAAATATAGAGGACATATTATTAGAAGCAGGCCATAGCATTCAGTAATCAAGGAGCAATAACAATAATCAAATAATGCAACAATCAAAACACAAGAAAAAAGGGTATAATTAAATAAATGTAAATGTGTTTTCTCTAACAATAACTTAAACTTTTGGATGAAATAGTCAATTCCAACATGGATGCATAATGGTGCAACATTTTCATTTGAAACAAATTTCTTTTTACGCACGTAAATTTAAAATATGCATATGAAAAACCCACTAAAATTTCGACAAATATCATGTCTCAAACCCAAATTTATGAAAATGCAAAGGCTCAATCGTGGGATTATTAGGCATAGGGCTCATCCAATTTAAATTACAAATTTGTAATAAAAATCATAAGTGTACTTACGGGGGAATTAATATGCGTGTTAGGACCCCAGTATTTTAAAGCAGCTAAATCATATGCTCTAGCTGCCTTTTCCTCCGTGTCATAACCACCTGCAGTATTGAAAAGTTCAAGAATTAAATTAATCACAAACATTAGTCCAAAATACATAATACATTCACATTATTTTCCTTTTTCAAACGTCAACAATATATTTTAGGCCCAAAAGTCAATATAGAGATGGAGAACGTCAATTACCTAGATAGACTGATTGATCCGAATATTGGAGGAAGCAAAGATTAGAGAAGAAAACAAGATAAAAGTTAATCAGTATATTCATGAAGAAAAAAATTACGAGAGTAAAATGCTTAAATTAATTTCAAGAGTAATTTTTTTTCATTGAACATCAACTGATCTACTGATATGAGTATTATTCTAAACGCAGTGAGAGCACGAAGCAATACTACACACCTTGTCTGCCTTTCCTAGTTTGCCCTTCCTTTCTGCAACTGTTATCCCACAAATGCGCCTCGTATCTTCCAGTCCACCGATGTCTAATTTGGTCAAATTCCATTTCATTAAATAAAGATTATTCAAAATGATTTAGAATTAATATCGTTATTATTTTTGAAAAGAGTTAGAATTAGTACCTCGTGACTCCGCGGTACTGCGAAGTTCTTTGCCCAAAAGTATCAATGGATTTGCGCGGAACTGATTCCTTTGAACCACTAACATTTTTAACTGCTACCGGCCGTTTTTTCGGAGCGGCGGCAAGCGACAGCGCCTGGCAATTGCTAGGATTTACAATTTCTTCAGCTGACGACATTAATGGTGCAGCAGCAGAGGCCTGGCGTAACCACGATTTGAATCCAGAAACAGAAGTAGCTCCATCAAATGGCAGATGATAGACACTATCAGTAGAGTTCACAAACTCATGATGAGAGCTCTGAAATTGACTATTTTGAATCATCATCTGTGGAGACGGAATCAATTTCATGTTCGCTCCAATTTCCAACTGGTGTTGTTCGTGATCAGATTGATTTATGCTGGGTGGAATATTAACGTTGATTTCAGCAATTTGTTGTTCTTCATTAGGAAGAGAATTTGAGTAACAGCATCCAAGGAAATCCTCAAGTTTCGGACCCTCTTCTTCTGGATTATTAGCAGTACTCATTTCATGATTCTCATACCTCCAACAATCTATTTTTGAATAACAAAAAAAAAATTACAGTATCAACTTCTCTTTAACAAATGAATTAGCAGTGGAAAAACGGAGCAAATCAGTAGGAATACCTTCAGTGGGTTCACAGCGTGGGAAAGGATCCATCATACATAGAGAACCATTAGAGCTTAAAGGCATGACCGACAAAGGAGTATTTTCAGCAGCTTCGTTCCGCCTTTCGTAATTTTTTACTTCTTCATCATCATCATCGATTCTGAAATCGGGAGTAAGAGAGAACCCCAACCAATTACTCATTATAATTATGAAGTAATTTGAACTCGATTTCTCTCTCTCTCTAGAACTCCGTGAGCGTTTTTTGTGTGGAGTTGGAGCTCATACTTTGAAGATCCCAGTGAAAGGAGACTGGCGACATTATATATATATTCTTCCGGTACCCAGTAAATGTCTTATTTTCGCTAGTGGACTAGTGGAACATATAAGATGAGAACAACAATTTCATTTTTTCTTGTATTCACATGCCTATAAGTATACATGAGACATTCGATATACTAATTTAGGAGAGAATTTTAAAATACTTGTGATACAGCAAACTCGTTGTAACAATTATAATTTGGAAATTTATGTAAATATCATAGTATCAAGAGTTAATTATATTATATTTTTATTATTTTTTAAATTATAAAAATTGCTTAAATTTGATAGGATTCGAATATATTTCAAAACGTTTCGATTTATTGCGTCTCAATTTTCGATACATTCCTCTACGTTCTGATATATCATGTCTCAATTTTGAATATATTATTGAACGTCTCAATACATCACGTAATTTGAGAATAGGGATAGAGATTTTTATAATTTTTTCAAATAGTACAAAATTTTAAAGAATATAATAAAATAGTTTTGAAGAGTATAAATAAAAAAATAAAAAATGGGTGAGTTTTTGTTGGATAAGTTAGAAAATTGGTTGTTGGATTTATCTAATTGGAGTAAGAGTTTTAATTGATCCTATAATAAAATGTCAGGTGAATTTTTTAAATAATTATTCAGTGTTCACTATTAATCAAAGGGCATAAGCATAAGTGAGCTAAAAATATATTCTAGGACGTGACACTTTTCGAATTTCAAGATTCAAATAAGTTTATCTTTGATCGTAAATTTTTCATAAATCTTTTAAACATTTTGAATTATCAATTATTGTGATTTATAGTACTTTATACGTAGTTTACAAATATATAAATTTTATTTCAAAAAAATTGAAGATTTCATGCATAAATTCCCGATCAAACTTAAACTGTTTGACTCTCAAAAAATGAAAAATATCACATAAATTGAGACAAAAAATAATTAAGTGATATTTTTAACAACGTAGATGTGTAGATGAATGAAAGACATAATATTTAGATGTTTTGTAATAGTCTAACAGTACTTTTGACCTTTTTCTGTTTTATTTAGAAAATGTAGCAGTGATTTCTATTTTCTTTGACCGTATAAAGTACATTTTGTGTATAACAAATTCATGTGTTGAAGTCTGTTTGGGATATTCATAAGAAAAACAGTACTCCTGCTTAGTTACTAATCCGTATAGCAGAATCTATAAATTATTACTCCCTCCTTTTCAAAAAAAATAACCTAGTTTTTCTTAGTCTGTTTTAAAAGAATGATCTTTTTCCTTTTTTGATAACACTTTAACTTTAATTTTTCCACGTGATATGTTTAATGTTACAAAATTAAAAAACATTTTAATACATTAGACATTACTTTAGTTTAAAACCACAAAATTATAAAAAAAAAATTATTTTCTTAAATTTCGTTTCAAGTTAAACTAAATTATATATTTTTTTAAACGGAGGGAGTATAAAAGAGTCTGAGAAGTAGGCAGAGGTGTAGGCTGTGGTTCTTTATAGAGGTGCCTCGATTGTCGTTCCGCCCCTCTCCTTTCATTTCGTTTCTCAGTTTTGTGGCAGTGCAGCTGGCACCAGCAGCGTCAGCTGTGGACATGAGAGAGAGAAACAAACGCCTCACCTCATACATACACATTTTTTCTTTCTTTTTCCGCCAATTCACCCATTAATTTAAATTTGTATTAAGAAATCACAGCCTTACACATCTTTAGTTATTTTCTCAGATTTAAGATTGTCAATGTAAATTAAGAGAATTGTCAATCTCAAGCGAGTTGAGATCAATCTGCTTCATTTAGCTACTACTTATATTATAGCAACTCAATAACTAAGGTTTTTGACTTCTAAGAGTCAAATTGCATAATGTAAATGTTACTACTATTACTATCCATATGTTTGATCTAACTAAACTCCACCTACGTGAGTTTAAAAGGTGCTTCTTGTAGAAACTAATGGGCTCCAAGTTTAGAACATAGCCATTATGTGCAATGTATTTATATTTTTAGTCATTCGGCTCCTCTTACTGCTTAAAACATAGCCATTATTTGCAATGTATTTAAATCTTAGTCATTCGGCTCCTCTTACTGCAACCAGCGATTACTAAAAAAAACAACAATTTTCTTATAGACAGAACTTGTTTGTGGAGAGGCATATTGGAAATAACTTTGACTACATTTTAACAAGTTTTTATGAGGACTCTACTGTTTCAGAGGTGTACATGCGAGACATAAGCCGTGAGGTGTACATGAGAGACTACATTTTAACAAGTTTTTATAACTTTAGTACTAATAAATAACCTATAATATATAGAAAAAATATTATGATTTTTATTTGTGAAAGATATTAATAATCAATAATGACGAAAAAAAGTATTAAAATTACTATTTGAAAAAATTCATTACACCAATAATAAAAAATACATTTTAAAGCAAAAAAGGTTTAAAAAAACGACCAAGGCGTACATTTTTACGCTAGGAGCTTACGTCCCCAAATTCTAGGACTTACCCCAAAAAACATTTATGAAAACACTAGTTGCAACCTTAATCACTAAACCTATGTCTTGCAAAATTACTTTGAACTTCCAATACTAACATGGAAATCAATTGGAAGTACGCATTCGATCACTCAAAATTTTAGGCACCTATGGCCTACTTGAACAAACAATGAATATGCGACTATACAAACAGCTGTGACTTGACAGGGTAAATCTCATTCATGAAATTAGACTATTAACCAAATGAACAATGATTCGAACAATTACAACAAGAAAACCCTGTCTTGTAATCTAAATAGTTAAAGAATGAAAAAATTATGAACAACTATGATGAGTTTTGCATCGATGGCAATTCTTGCACTAATTATCATCATCAAAGTTTACTATATTTCCTTTTGTATGAAATCGAACATGAAGAGGCCTGGGAGCCCTCTGTTTTCTGTCATATCCCCTTACCACCATGAAGCCTGTAAGGAGAATTAAAGTGAAAATTCATAAAGACTAGGAGTAATTTTTTTCTTCAGCAAGGAAAATATTTCTTGTCACATTTATCCATCTATACACATAAATGCAACTGTGAATTACGGTTGTGACATTTGACTTGACCTTTTTAGGAAACATTAACATCATCAAATCCAACACTAAAGGTGAACACAACGAAAATGCCTTTTCATGGTCATTGGAGTAATAATACTTGGCCCTAAGTTTACACCAAAACACATGATATTGTACTAGTTCCAACATTTCCATCACCTAGTTCGTGTTAAGGTTTGCCATTATTTTCTTACCTTATATAAATTTTCTTTATATGGAAAGAAGCACAAAACATTTAACGTAATTGACTAATCCTTATCTTGAAGGATAAGACCTTGAACTTGAGGATCTTTCTTCTCACTTTACAATATCCCCCATATAGTTCTTTAGGGGTATAGAGTCATGTTCCAGGGGAGCCACAATGTAGGCCTTTAGGGCTGGAGAGTCATATTTTGGGGAGTACTTATTCTTTCGATATTTTTGTAGTCTTTTATTCAATTGTTCATCTCCTTTCATATGGATGTAGATAAGCTGACCAAACCACTTTATAATATTATCTAATGATATATTTCTCTTTTGTTTCTGATTTTATCATAGTTTAGGATTTCCTTTGCTAGATTCCGTATGACACCTTCAATTCGAACAGTTTGTAGAATGTGCAAAGGTAGGGGGTAAGATTAACGCACATCCTACACTAGGTTTGTTGTTGATCATATATAATGTGCAATCTGTTTTAGCCAAGACTTACTTTCATTTTTAATACTAGACTTCTGACCATTCTTCATAGTTCTATCTAGTATTAGAGGTGTAAAAAATGAGCCCAATTATAGGTAACCCGCCCAGAATTTTAAGGGTCGAGCTCAAGATAATTTGAATTTGGTTCAATCTCAACTCATTCAGGCCTTAACCCATTTAAAAGAATCCGTAATTGAGCCCAATTTAATCTCCAATTTCAACCCGTTTTAAGACTCTTTATTTGCATTGATGTAATGTATGTTCTTATATTAGATGTATGAATTACTATCTATTTTATATCTTTTAGAATTTATCTATCCATGTGTAACTTCTCTTTTAAAATTTTCATGAGTTGAAATTCAAATTGTGGTTATAAAATTTAAATAAAAATATATTAAAATTATTGAGATTTAGCGAGTCAAATTGGACGGGTCAAGACCCAACCCATTTTAAGCCCATTTGAGCCCAAAGTAAACTTGAGCGGGTTAGGAACCAAACCAATTTCTATTTCAACCCATTTTAATATCTCCAATTTCAACCCAACCCGTTCATTAAATTTGACACTCCTAATCTAGTATATTAAGTTCAGAATATGAAACGTATAGACATTCCTAAGAAAAAAGATATGTGAAGGTATACAATCTCATAAAATGAAAATATTTTCTTTCAATTTTGTATATTACAAAAGAGACTATCCATACCTTTCCAGAAACAATTCTGAATGTCCTTTGTTGACAAGCCTGGTTTGATATTATGAGTAATATCAGTATATATGAAGTCAAATCTGATAAAACATTATTATATAAAAGTAAAATATAACAAGCAACAATATAATTTTTACCTTTAACAATGGACGAAACTGAAGTTCCGCAATATAAAGTTGTCGCACTCAAATTCCATATGGAGGCCCTTGCAACAGGAATTGGATTTAGGCTCGACTCATGATCAGCGAAAACCTGGTATACAAAAATTTTAATTTGTGAGTTGACTGTAACACAACAAACTAGTTACCCAGACTACTTTATGGGGAGACAATCACACGATCTGATTACCTCATTGATCTGGAAATAAGTCCCATTCAGTGGAAAACTTCCCCTATTTGCCGTTCGACACGGAATCTGTAAATTCATGGTTATATGTATCTATCCAAATAAAGAATCTCTTAGGAAACAACATGAAATAAAACTCTCATGATTCACTTACCAAAATCGTGCCATAGATTATTTGATCATTTGGGGAGTAATTTGTACTGTCCGAGCATTTCTCTGAAGTTACAAAATAATTGTTAGTTCAAACTGTGTATGGCCAGAAACATTATTAAAAGAGAATTTTTATAGAAACATTTATACTAAGCATCCACAAATGACAAATACTTTTTTACCTGTTTGGCTGATGGCAAGAAGGTAAGGGCAATCGTCATCAGGCTCCCGTTTCTCAAACTGTAAAGTAATAAACATTAATGAATATAGTTGCATTGAAGAAAATTTGATAGAATTGGATGTATAAGAGATTACCCCACTCAAAATAGGATGATCATCTGGAAGCTCATACCTGCAATAGACCAATTGTGTGGGTTCAATATACATGTGGGTCATACTATTTACTTATGTATAAGCATATAATTCAGTAACTTGAGCTATTTGATGTACACAGAAAGACGGATTAAGTATTACTATTACTTACACTAAGTGCTCAGTCCTAAGTCGAGTCTCCGTCTTCAGTTTACGAGCAGGACGTGCAGCAGATTTTGGATTTAAAAGAACCAAGGCTTTGGACACTTCTTCATCACTATGCAATTTACTGATCTCATCAACAAAGCTCAACACAATTTCTTTGAAGTCTTTATTGGACTTGTCAATGAAGTTCAAAATATTTTCTCCAAACGCTTTAGTGTTGAGTTTGATAGTAGGAATCTCCTGCTCATGCTCTGCCTCATAAGAGAAGTCTTCAATGTCTTGTTCCAGTAATTCTAGAGGTCTGTGCTCTGGAGATTCTGGCATTTCTATGATAGGCTCACACTGTTGAGTCTGGAAGCTGGACTGCGAGAAGCTTTCGCTAGAATGGGGTAAATTTGGTAACGACACACACATGTTTGGGACGTCATCAACTCTATCAGGTTGCTTAGAGTCAGCCTCTCCTTTCTGTTGTGATCCTGGGAGGCGAAGCCTAGTACTGCATATTGCAAAATCTATAAATATTGTAATGCACAAGGATGAATTTGTCTTTTTCATGGAATATTGAGTATTCAATGTCGAAAAAATCAAGCGTCTTATGGGAATGTCAGATATTTCATACAATAAACAGATTATTGTGAGGCCTACATATCAATTTAATTGAAAAAACAATATATTATTTTATTTTTATGAGCAGTAATCTGATGCAAACCTTGCATATGCACTAGCAAAGTGCCTGCATTCAGCTCTCATTGGGCAGGCATCACAGTTTGGCTTTTTCTTTGTACAGAAGACCTGTGTGATATTGAAGAAAATTCTTATGGTTATAATAAAACTAATCAAATTATGGTATCATTGACTATTGAGTGCAAATCTGACCTTTCCGAATGTGATCATGTGATAATGCAATTCATATCTGCCAAGCATACCAACTTAATGAGCAGAAGAATTTCCAGAACAATTTTTCAGTTACTTGGGATCAAAGGTTACAACAAATCCATTGAACAAGAAAGCTCTAAATGCTTACAGTGTTGACATATCAAGTTCGCATAGACGTGGCCAAAGGTACTTTTGTATGGAACTCTCCAGGGGGAACCTAATTGAAAATAAAATCAACACTTAATATATATAAGATCGAACATAGTAACACTAAATAGAATTTATTCGATACATACTTTTCCAAAAGATGCATTTGGAGCCCATCAGGTAATGGTTGCAAAGGGACCCATCCTAGACGTACTACTATCCGAGCAACATTTATGTCAACCTTCAACCAAAAGTATAGTTAAATAAGAAAAATCCAGTATGTCGAGATTCCAAAGGCCCAACGAAAGTGGATAACCACTATATGCTGAAAACTTACAGGAAAGGAATGATGTCGAAGTGACAAAAGTCTAATGCAATCCGTGCTCTTCGGCCCAAGCCCAGGAATACTCAACAAATATTCTCTGAACAGAAGCAACGCAATAAGAGAATGCTCTATGATATCTTAGCTTTTAAATGTCATGATGACCATAACTTTGACTAAATAATTTATATTCTTACTTCACATCCTCCTTCGGGACATCTCTTAACCACTCAAGGTCAACGCTTCCATGATGTTCAAACGATCGATTAAGAAAATTCTGCAAAGTGTGCCAACTAATTGGTTAAGAGACCTTACTCCCAATATGGTACACACTCATTACATATTAAGAAATATATTATATATCCATAAATATTTGAATTTGAACCTAGTATTATTATATTACCTAGTTCAGGTTATTATAGGAACCTATACATTTCAAATATTGGATCCAGGGCTCAATACAATCAATGGCCTCTACCAAAACATAATAACAAATCACAAATATCTTTAATAAAATTCATGTGTTTTATTTGAAATTCACTCTTTTAATTTGTTTGGATGCAAAGCTATAAAGTTATTCTTTTAAGGATTCATTCATTCAATATTTCTTTTCATAGACAAAAGAAAATAATTGACTTAGAAAAGTTGAGTTTAAAATAGTATATAACACCATCATAAATAGAAAACAAAATAAAAACATGTATGGGAACAAGAAAAAATAAAACGTGGTAGGTTTATGTACTAATTAATGAGAATTTTGACAACCTAAACTAAAACTAAAAAATGGAAAAACTTTATTTATGATCATTTTTTTTGTATATTATATAAAATTACATACCATTTTCAAGTCTTTAAAAAAATTATAATTTTCTTTTACAATGTGACACAGGAATGCACTAACTTTTTTTCAATATTATCAAATTTTATTTTAAAATCTGAAGTTATAATTAATTTTATTTGTTCAGCAAGAGTCCTCTTATTATTACAAAGTTACAACTGATATTTAGAAATTTTATTATTTCTTTATACATTATGACATTAGGAATGTAGTAATTTTTCTTTTCAAATTTTAATTGTTCGTTGATATTTTTGTTTTTATTTTCAAAAGAATTAAAATAGGGAAACAAAAAGCAAAAACTATTAGGGATAATGGGATATAATATTTTTATCAATTATTGTAGACAAATTAATGTAACATCTTTCTTTTTGCTTATGTTTCTTTTCTGGGTAAGGTAAAGAGATCAATTAATCAACTCTATGGTACATCATAAATAAAATGAGAGAAGTCAAACCAGTGTACCTTAATTTTTGCAGCAAGAACATTACCCTGTCCTCGACATTTTATTGGTTCAAAAATCATTTTAACATCAGCATGTCTAACAGCTTCCCAATTAACAGAATCCCTATTACTTTCGGTGGAACCAGTATATGTTCCAGTAGAATAGGCTTTCCTCAATCTATCCCAATCAATTTCTCTTTTTGGCAATTTATTTTTCTCTTTCGACATCTCGTCAGGCAAATTACCTGTTTCATTTACTAAATCGCAACTCTTAGCAGAGGTTATCACTTCTGGGCCAGAATTGGCTGAAGACTGACTTCCACATGTACTTTCATTTCCAATAATTTCTTCTTGCATACATTCTGACGTATTTCTAGAAGATGATTCATATGTATTAACAAAAATTTCATCTGAATCTGGCAGTACATGTGTAATCGCTAGAGCTTGTTCTTGTTGTGTAGTCATTTCTTGACTATTTTGAAGTGGGAACGCTGAAGCAAGAAGCATGAAGGCATTGCTGCATAGGGATACAACAAGATTGTTTACACTCTACCAAATGAGAAAAAAATGAGGATATAACACAATAAAGTTTACCTCGAAAGATAATCTGACACGTTTTGTGTTAGGTAAACGCCAACCACAGAGTCTACCACTGACCCTTTCCATGGGGAAAAAGTCCTTTTCCCTGTAAATTTTTAGCATAATAAAAATTTAGCATAAGAATAGAAGTATTGAATTACTTTTAAAAGAGAAATGCTTGAGTTGTACCTAAGACAAGACGCATGCGGGCAATGAATGAGGCTGCCCTTCCTTTAAATACTTCTCTTTGCTCCTTCCACCATATATTCTTCTTTTCATCCGGGTCCTCATCAATTCCACCATTTTCTATGAGTTGTTCCCACACTCGCTCTGACTCCTCATCAAGATCAACCTTGGGCAGTTCTTTGGCTTTGTGCTTTTGAACAATCATTGAACCATCAGGATTCCGCAAGACAAGCTGGCCATCATTGTTGCTGGTTATTTTCTTATGGGTTGTTGTTTTCTTTTTATAAGTTCTTGTATCACAAATTTTTATTTTTTTAAAAATCTGAATAAGTCCTGCAACTGTGGTTATCTTTGTTGAACCTGCAAAATTTCATTCAAGGTTATATAGTACAAACATTATGATAAGTACAAAAAGGATAAAATGCATGTCTCAAGTAGATTACGCTTTGTTTTAGGCCGCAGATTCTCATGTTGTGTGTATTCCTGAATTTCACTGCAAGTTGATTTATTTGTTCTAGGCAATAAATCTTCATGTTGGGGGCACTCTTCAATATCATCACAAGCTGATTTATCTGTTTGGGGCCACAAACCTTCATGTTGCGAGCATTCCTGAATTTCATTGCAAGCACTTATTTGAGACCACTTATCTACAAAAGATTCAAACCCATTGATTGCACTTATATTTGACTTAAGGCAGAGAGGATCTAGAATAGCAGTTGATCTTTTGCAATTCTTAGATCTCCTTCTTTTGGACGTGACTAGTGGAGACAAAGTCAAGGCGTTCATGGGCAGACTTGGTCCTAGTTCTGTATTTTCTTCCCTGTGAGCAGACAAAGTTAATGGTTCTAGTTCTGTATTTTCTTCCCTGTGAGCAGACTTGGTCCTCTTAGGATGGATTAATCTCCTCCTCCGAGACTTAACCATAGGGGACAAGCTGAACAAACACTCAAAAGATTCAGGATCAGCCATTGCTGCTGCAATTTGATTTTTGTTAGGTAGGACCTTTACAACAAAATGTGATCTAAATTTTCCTGTCTGCCCTGATTTCATACTTGAAAAACATGTATTTTTAGCACCATTGACAATTTCAAAATCTCTCCTGGTAACCCTCTTGCAAATTGTAAAAGAGCTCTTTGAAGTCACTTTGCTCTTTGTATTAGTATCCAATGCATTCCAGCCTTTGTCTGCATAATCAGCAGTACCGATGTTATTTGATGTCCTGTAATTTTCCAGAAAATCAAGCCGAGAACCACCTTTTTCTTGGGATTTATGGTCATTCTGGGAGGTCGTTTCATTTCTTGCCAAAGGCACGGCACCAATGTTTCCTTTTGTCCTCCTTTTATAAACTTTCACAGAATGATCCCGACAACTACTTGGGCTGATTGTTCCATGATTGTTCTGGTAGACGTGAGCTTCATTTCCTGCCAAGGGCATCAAATCTATTTGAGTTTTCCTCCTTTCATAAACTTTCAGAAAATGATGCTGACAGGCTCTCTGGTCATCCTGATAGATACTAGGATCATTTCCTGTCACAGATATGGTGCCAATGTTAATTTTCTGAATAGAAAGATAAATTCCAAAAATTCTTTGAGAACTAAAAGATTTTCAGCAAAACAAAAAGAAAAGAAGAAGACATTAAATGCAAATGAAAGTCGGTTACCTTGGTTGGGTTGGGACTCTGCCTCTAAATTATCTTCTAAGCCAATGGAGCTATTTGTATCAACTCCCTGCTCATTAAAACCGTCCAATGGATTTGTCAAGAATTTGTTGTAACTTTGAGTTACATGATTTCTAATCACTTCTACTGCTCCTATGGAAAAAACATCATCCTCATTTTCCAAGTTGAAAGGGAGAGATCGTTTACATGACTTCGAAACATGTCCAAGATCTGTAAGAATATCGTGCTCAAGATCAGGTGGACTTATTGCTGGGATAGCATGCTCAAGAATTTCTAGTTGAGGAGTTGAAACCTGTAGGACCAGAGATCCGGGAATAGTTTCTGGAATCTTACTATTAGGTGTTTGCATATAAGCATCTCCTGATAACTCATCTGAAACTTTGTCGCAGTCCTTTTCTATTTTCTTCTTTGTCTTCGCACTTGCCTTAGATTTACCTGATTTTGGAATTGAAGGCCTTATCTTAGGCTTTGGAGTTTTTTTGGGCTTACTTTCATCAAAGATTTTGGGCGTATGTTTTCTCATTCTTGGTTTCTTCAGTGGAATTTCATTCATGTCTACGCTACCACATTGTTTCTTCCGTGGGTTGTTACCCTTCGTCATAGGAGTTGAAGGAGCCATCGTCGCAGATTTAGAACCACCATCCAAATGTCGACTTAGAAATTCGCTCCTCCCTCCGATAGCACCAGAAACCTCCTCATCCTTTTTTTGGCTGTTATCTGCAAAAATGTTTGTAAGAAGTTAAGTGGACTTGAATTTAATGCAGATCTGGACATTAGAAAATTGTTAGTGGTTTAGTTGGTGTCTAATTACGTCAATTATTTTTTAAGTACATCAGATATGGTTAGTTCGTGATTCCAATATTAGAAATACAGGGGGAAAAGAAAATGATCAAGAAGGAAGGCACGAGTAGCATTATTTAAGTAAGTAAAATCAAGCAACCAAGTGCAGCATTACCATTAGTTCTACCATTGCAATACTACTCTTCCAGTGGTTATTGTAGTAAATGGTACCATGAGGTTCGGCAGTATTATCTTTACAGAGATTCCATTGTTATTTGCAGTATCACTCCTGTTAGATAGTACACCGTTATGCTTTTACTTATTCTGTTAGACTGAGCATCGTAAATGCGTGACTTGGTTGAAATGCTATTCCTTATTCTTACTGATTTCCTCCCTTTCTCACTTCATATCTTTATTTTGGATTAGGTTCAATTGTAGTAATTGCTACAGTTATATACTCATATTCAACTATGATCACTAAGCTCAACTAAATTCTTTTGAATCTGAAAAACTACTCCTTAGTGTTGCTACACTAGATACTGCACGTACTTAACAAACATTAGATGGAATTTTACAGGACTGCTCAACAAATTACTTCATTGTTAATTACATGAAATTACTAAAAACGCCAATAAAACATGAAAAATCCATCATACTGAAACCATGATATTAAAATTAACTTATGCATTGACCATATAAAAGAATATTTACACAATTAGGTTACAATTTATAGGTCAGTTTCTAAGATAACCATCTATTGCTAACCTGATAAAAACGATTACTACAACAGTTATAACAGGTCAAATAGTAAAAATATTTGCACAGTCAATGTATATAACTTACATGAACTATTTGTGGACCAAAAATTGTTCAAGCCAGAGTTAAATTCTGTTGCTGCTGGCATGCACTTGAAGGGTGTTATTGGTGTAAAAAAAACTGTTTTTTCCAACTCTTCCTGGTCTGCATTGCCCAGTTCCATCTCTATTTCAGTAACACAAAAACCCAGCAAAAATCATCAGAATTAAACCCCAAAAAACAAATTAGTCATTCAAATAAAAGAAAGTCAAAATTAAACCAATTTTTCGTCTCTTCAACAGTTCAATTTGCTTTTTTTGGCCAAAAAGATTGAAATTTGTTGCTACTAAAAGATAAACCAATTCATGAAATTCTATCTAATTCTAGCAAGAATTATGGAAAGAGAAAAAGAAAAATTGCAGAATTAGCAAAAACATACCTGATTTTCCACAGCAAAGAATGGAGGTGGATGTGAATGGCGCAGTAAAAGATATAGGGTTAAAAGAATTTAACTTCTATCAGGAGAGTACAAGTTATGTCCAACGACTAACTTTTTAACCGTAGGGTCTGAAATTAAGTACTCTAAACAAACTACAAGCTTTGTTTATTCTGGTTTTCTGTATCTGGTGTCTGCTATTCAATATATATATAGGTTTTATTGAATATGTTATCGTTGGTATCATTATTGGTATGTTTTATTAGCTTTATTGGGAATGTTATTATTATTATTCGGTAAAATCTAATCGTCATTATTAATATGTTTTATTTGAACTGAGAGTCTATTAAACTTTACTGGGTATAAAACACTTTCTAACAGAGACGACAACGACAATCGTTATTATAATCATGTAAAATCTAACCGTCATTATTGGTATGTTTTAATTGAACTAGGAGTCTATTAAACTTTATTGGATATAAAACACTTTTTAACAAAAATGATGACAATAACTAGGTTAAATTGTTATTATAGGATAAAACACTTTCTAACGGAGACGACGACAACTATTATTTTAAAAGCTTAACGTATCTTTATAAATAAATATATTAAAATCAATAATTGCAAGCATATATTATTATTAGGTGATATATATATATATTTTTTTAATACGATAAATTAAAGTCGTTTAATTTGATGTGAACCGTTGATATGATAGGTAGCTTTCCCCAATTTTTCTTCATTTATTTTATATCCAATTCTACATTACTAAACTGTTTTCCCCGTAAGGAAATATATCATTCCAGAATTTAGTTAGTTTAAATAAGTACTTAACATGATTATGATAAAACATTATTTTTGGGCTTATTTTAAATATGGATATATAATAAAGTAATTAGTTTATAATAAAAATAAAATTATATTTTTATTTACCTAATAATTAGTCAAAAGTTATTATAATATACACTAATTATACAATACATACATCATGATGCACTCAAAAAGTTGAATATAACTTAATTATATATGAAATATATATTGACTACACATGAAGTATACACTAATTATACATGAAGTATACACTGATGAATTTAATCTCCATCAACTCAAAATCGCCTCTAAACAATCTCAAAATTTAGATATGAAATCCACTTGATGTTTTGAGTCTTTTGATATGTAATTCGCTCAAAACGATTCAAATTTTCAAAATGTTGAATTTTATTTAAAAAAAAAAGACGAAGGAGAAGAAAAAGAATGAAGAAGAAGCAGCAGCAGCAACAATCATTAATGGCAAAATTGAAATGAAGAAGAAGAAGCAATAACATTCATTAATGACCGGAATGGTAAGTACTCCTTCATCCTTAAGCAAGAGGTCTCGGGTTTGAGCCCCTTGGGTACGGAGTCGCCTTGAGCGCTTTATGTGGGACTTCCCGACACGAATTCGGATTTAGTCGGGCTCCAATGTGGGCAATGGCGGAGCCACATGAAGTTGAGGGTGTCGACCGACACCCCTTCGTCGGAAAATTACATTGTGTAGCTAGACTAAAAATATTTTTTTATGTATATATATTACATATTGACACTCTTTGACTTCTACACAATTTTACTTCTTTATATTTTGACACCCCTTTGTCAAAGTTTTTGGCTCCGCCATTGAATATGGGTACGAACACCGGGTGAGAAATAAAAAAAAATAACATTAATTAATGACGAAATTGAAAGGAGAAAGAAGAAACAGAAAATCCATTAATGGCGAAATCAAAAGGAAGAAAAAGAAGAGTAATCATTAACAGTGAAATTGAAAGGAAGAAGAAGAAGCAGAGCAACCAGAAAAAAGAACCTCTTTAATTTGGTATGTAAATTTATAAGATGAAAAAAGTACTTGGATAAGTACTTTTTAATAAAGAACTATTGATTTTAGCAATGTTTTTCATCTATTATTATATATAGCAATATTATGATAAATTTTTATTAAGTATTAAAAGTGAATTATGGATGTAATATAAATGTATAATAAGTGTTTTGAAAAATATATTATGCTTATTTGGTAAAAAAAAATTGACACAATATATTATAAGTCTATTAAAATGTGTGATAAATGTATTATTCATCCGTAAAATTTATATTATATGTGTTATATAATTGTTCTTTGTAATATATATAAGAGAAAAAATATAAAAAACACCTGAAATTGTTCGAATTTTTCAAAAATACACTGTAACTATGCTTCTAAGTGTTTGTATCCCATCGGTGGATAATTGAAATTTGGGGCAGATATAGTTAATTTGGGATTTAATTAGTAATAGGTGGATATTAGGTGCGTTTGTAAATTAGATTAAGTAATTAAATTCTAACTAATAGATGATCGTCACATATTTTTTAAAAATATTTAAATTATATAATTGACAATCCATCAAAAAAGTGATCAATATTAAATTCAAAAATGGACGACGGGAGTATTTGGAAGTCAACTAGTGGATAAGAAGTATGGGTCAGGCGGTCAGCTAACGTGGTGGGGGGCTGGGTGAGAGAGGAAATGAAATTTAAGGAGAATTCAAAAAATTAAAGTAGGAAAAAAAAGTAATCCAAAACCTAAGAGAACCAAAAAATAAAGAAAGAAAAGGATATAAAGAAAAACTTAAAATGAAAAAAAAAAAATTAACACGTGTCACGTAATGATTGATGCGTGATAACAATTGTTTTTAAGAATCTGGCATTGATCAGTTCAAAATTATTTGGGGCAGTAATAAGAAGTCCTTATAGTTAAGGTGTCTTTTTGAAAATTTGGGACAAATTCATGTGTTATTTTATCTTTTCTCTATACAGTAAAGTTGTATTATAAGTGTCCAAGTGAATTTTTTAATTGCTATAAATGGTAAGTATTTTCTTAATATAGCATATTTATGCAAGTTTCCCTTGTAAGATTAAAGAAGGAACCTTTAAAAATGATTATAATTTGGATTTAATTAGATATTTATAGCTATAATTTGTTTAATTATGATTCATAGCTACACGTTAGAAGAAGGAGAAAGACGAGCGAGATTGAGGGAGGAAGGAGAAAGGCGAGAGAGATACTATTGACTTGTATAGTTGATTAATAATTACATCACGGTACAATTAATGCAATTGATTGTATAAAAAAAGCTAGCTACCGGAAGGAGAAAAGGTGCGAGGAAGGAGAGAGGCGAGCGAAATCTAGAGAGAGAGTGGATAGAGGAGAAAGTGATACAATTGATTTATATATTTGATCGATAATTGTATCACAAATACAATTGATCTATACCAAGTGTAATAACACATACAATTGTATCAATATTTTATTTCGTAACCAGTTGTACTTATACTCACTTGTTACTTTGTTATTATATTTATGTGTTACAATGTGTGTTTAATTTATATTTGTATTTATATAATTAACTGTTACCATTTGTATATATATATTGCAGAGAGAAGAGGAGGCGACCGAGAGAGAACGAGCAAGGAAATAAAAATTTACTATAACATCTTAATTGTATCTATGAACATGTATTTTTTTTTCTAAAATTACAATACTATATCTGTTAAAGAATGACAAAAAGTCTCACATCGGTAGGGCTGGGCGTTCGGTCGATTCGGTTCGGTTTGTAAATTTCGATTCGGTTTTTTGGTTTTCGGTTTGGCAAAATGTGAAACCAAATCAAATTGAAATAAATTCGATTTGGTTCGGTTATTACAATTTTGGTTCGATTTATTTCGGTTAGATTTTCGGTTTAACCAAATTTAATAATCAATGGTACATTTTCAAAATTTAATCAATTTTGTACAATTTCTTCAACCTCTCAATTACCATTGCCTTGTCAACTACTTTCTCATTTTTATTTGTTGATTGGTATAATAAGTTTGGAACTGTGTTAGATTGCCTCTTTGTTATCCCAAATGTTTTTCTTCAAATAAGACGTAGTATACAACAAGCTGGGAGGCGGAAGCAAGTAAAATAATGGTCGTCTTGGGTACGAAAGAAAATGTTTTCCTAGAAAATATTTTTATGAAAAATAAGTGATTTTCGTACTTATTTCATGGTATTTGATCAGTTAAAAGAAAATATCGTCCCAAGAGTACTTATAAATAATCTGGATAAGCATGGCAATGGGCGGAAGAAGCAAAAACTTTGACATTGCGCATTAAAATTTACAAATTTTTGATCCTCTCTATGTGAAGGCAGATCAATATATGTGATGATATTTATATAGCCTGATATATGGGGCACGAAGGATACTTATACGAATTATTTCCTTTTGCTGGTCTCAAGAGAATTTGATGGAAACTAAATTAGACTCTAGATAGAGCAAATCACAATACTAAAGCAAAAAAAGGAACGCAACTACATAAGTATTTAGAAGCCGACAAGACATTGTAAATAGTAATATCTCTTGACAAAGATGATTGATTACTGATGAGAGAGTGAGAAGACTGAAGAGTCGAACATTGTTGATGGACGACAGTGCAATGACGAGTTAACAAGATGAGAGTTGTGAGCCTGCGAGTTGCGACAGCCGACAGCCGAAGCTTGTGAGGGTTGCAACTTGCAACAAGCCTGTGGGCTGTGAGGGTAGTAAAGAGCCTCAAAATAGAGAATTTCTTCCTGGTGACGAGTTGACGAGATGAGCCTGCAAGGGTTGCGACAGCCGACGGCGGTCGCCGCCTCGCCGATCTGTTAAGGTGTGGTCGTGTGGAGTTTAGGGATTTTGGTCGAGAAGTCACTGGTCTTAGGAGTTAGGACTTAGGTCTCTGAAGTTTAGGATTCAAATTGGGCCTTATACAGACTACAGTTATAACTTATAAATTTAAGTAGTATATAAATATTTTGATTTTTCGGTTAACCGAATTAAAATAACTAAAAACCAAAAATCCGAAAAACTAATTTTTTAGGATTTCAAACCGAAACCGACCGAACAAACCAAAAAATCGAAACCGAAATTAAATTTTTTTTGGTTCGGTCGATTTTTTCGGTTTGAACCGTATTATGCCCAGGCCTACACATCGGTGGTTAATGAGGTGGGTGGACTCCTTATAAGGCTTGGACAATCCTCCTCCCTTTGAGCTAGCTTTTGGGGTGTGAGTTAGGCCTAAGACCTAATTTAACATGGTATCAGAGCAGGACCCGTTTCACCCGATGTTGGGGCTCCCAAAATCAAAATTGCCCACGCATCAGATGCTAAGCACCGGGCGTGATGTGGGGTGTTAAAGAATGACAAAAAATCCCACATCGGTGGTTAATGAGATGAGTGGACTCCTTATAAGGCTTGGACAATCCTCCTCCCTTTGAGCTAGCTTTTGGGGTGTGAGTTCGGCTTAAGACCTAATTTAACAATATCATATAGATATATCACATATTTATCTTACTAAGTGATTTTCCTTAAACGAAAGGATTAAAATGTAGAGTTAGAAACATAACTCGTTGAAGGCTGATGTTCCGAATAGTGTATTTTTGTGTTAGCTTGGTGAAAGTATTATATATACATGACTTTGATGGGAAATAAATCACAATTATAATGTGATTATTTACTTTATGAAATAGGATGCTATAAATTTATATCATTCGAATTACTAGTTTATCAACATAATTGAAATTAGGAAAGATAACAAAATGGATACAGAACGAGTGGATTTAAAGCTATGCAGAGTGTAGTGAATTATAATTTATTTGAGTAAAAGGTAATTGAATCGACCAATTGCGTCCCTTTCAAACATTTTTGATCATATAATTTTTATAAAATATATTATTCTAGTTTAGTTGGATGCTCGTCAAATTTCAGAATTTTCATTTTCAAATTACTCGTATATTATTTAACATTTCCTACAATTATATTTGAAAATATACATTGGCAGCAAAATTCAGTATGCACCCCAAATATATATTAAATTAGAGGGTTGTTGCTGATCAAGAATATAAAAGAGATAATATCAACTTAAAAAATGAGAAAAAAAACAAGAGAGTATTTTCAGTGATTGATAACAAATATTTTTGCCAGGCGAGGCTGGTTGGAGCCTTCGCGAATTTACCCCTGCAATCAGTTTGGTTCGCATTCTTTGTCATTCCTAATTGAGATATACGCAATATATACACTATCATTGTATATGTTGTGTATAAATATGTATATCATATATAAAATATATTTATTTCCTTTTATATATATAAATTTTATAAACTATTGACTTTTATATATAAAAATTTTATGAACTAGATAATCGAATGATTTAGGACCGTAACTATCTTTTTTTTTTTTTTTTTTGGTAAAGGTGGGTTTGGATATAAATTTTCCCCATTTATGGATATTTTGTTGTTATTTTAAGCACTTGTAGTGTATTGATGATTTTCCCCACGATTTTAGTGCCGTTAGTCCTATTAACTATTTGTGCATTTAGTTGTATTTTTCGTAATACTTATTTCATATTATTGTCAAAGAACTCGTGAAGACAAATTGTTATTTGTTCATGTTATGATCGTTGGACTGAGAATTGAGATGGCTGGATTTTTTTTATTATAAAGAATTAATTAATTTCCCTTAAGTGTGGTGCTGGATCGGCTTAAGTACTTTTAGATTCTCTAATCAAATTCAATTGTTAAGAAAAGCTATACTTTATTTCTTAGATGGACATTATCAATCATTTTTTGATATATCATTCACTAAATTAATTATATTCGTGCTTTATCAACAATACCTAGTAAAAAATAATTAAGAAATCATCATAAATCTCCTTTATTTCTTTTAATTCGCTATTTTTAATTATTTTTTTACCAGTATTTCAATATTGAAGTTTATTGTTTTTCAAGTACTCGGGATGGGTCTATCTAATTTCCGAAAATAATAAACTTTAACATCCTTTTAGAGCTTTATGTTAATTAATAAAGTTTTTTATAGCAATAACATTATTCATTATAGTCTGTGAATGAAATATATATGAAGAAGTTAGAATAAATGTAATTTTATGAGGTATAGATTATTTCCAACATTTAACGACAAACAAAAAAAGAATTGAGAAAAATTAAATATGTACCAAACAAATGACGACAAATTAACCACGCTTGGATATTCGATGATATATTATTTTGCAGTTACAACCACAATTTCCACGTTTACCCACTGTTTACAAGGGACAAGGTCAAAACATTTCTTTAACTTATTTTATTATTAATTATATACATTAGATATAATATAGTATATCTCTTTTTAATTTTCACCCATTTTTTAATATTGGAAAAAAGATAGGTATACAAGTAACCAAGAAGTGTCCTGGAATTTAATTTTACTCAGGAAATAAATTAAAAGTAGAAATTCTAAGTTGTTTAAGATTTATTATTTAATATTTATTTATTTAAATTATGTTAGTGAAATACAAGAATTTTTTATTTATTAAATAAATTTCGAATCTTCCACTTTGACATATATTATTATTATTTATTACTTTTATCTCCTTTATTACTTACGTGGGATCCAGGTGATATAGACAAACACGATAACATGGACCATTTCCATTATAGCACGTTTATCTATCTTATTATTAAAATAAAATAAAAATATTTATAAATTGACTTTTTTGTCCCTACTTTTTAGTCGATATATACCCTGCACTTTATCTACCTTCATATCAAACACCTTTCAGTGCTTACTAGCTCATTTCCCCAATTTCTGCCTTATTGTTTTTGTGCTTATCCTAAAAAAATTAAAATGGGTCAAAAATCAGTTGCTGTTGGGCTAAAGATTCTAATTAATCAGAAGAAGATTTGTCAAAGCAAGGCAATTGCTCCTAATAATGTTTTAATTATGTATAGTTCAAGATTCACCAAAGTGAAACCCATCTTCCACACAAATCCTACTCAATCTATCAGTATTGAACATAATTGTTGCTTCCTCAAATATTGTTTCCTTTGCAACAAGACTTTGAGACTCGACAAAGAAGTTTATATGTACAAGTATGTATATTATACTTTATCCGTTTCAATTTATTTGTTATACTTTCATTTTTTTTTTAAATGTGTTTTTTTACTTTTCTTATTATACGATATATTCGCCATGAATGATAGAATTTCTCTTTAAAGTAAAAGGAGGAATTGAAGCCTATTGATTCACAGTTTACTAACTTACTTGTCAGCAACTCAGACTCAGTATTAAAAAAAAAGGGCTTTGGACTTAAAATCACTCATTTTTAAAAGTTTGGGAGGGCACCTAAATTCGTTATTTCTTTACTTCTAACTTTGCACATGATATTTTTTTATTTTTTTTTTAAATACCCTTTTTGAACCATGTATCAAGTCAAAATGAGACAAACTATACAAATTGAAACACAAAACCAATCAACAAACTTAATTTCATCGATTTTCTTTATTTTGTTCGTATATCAAATTTTATTAGTGTATCAAAAGTTAGGCCCCATCCCAATTATGTTTACCTAATGTTGGGCCTTCACCTTATATTGTTTACACTCTAACTGGCAAATTTTGGACGTGTGGGGGTGTTAGTGTCCCATACCGTATGGGATTAAACATGTGCTTAGTCAAAATCCTGACTTAGTTTTTAAGATTGAATTTAGCAAGGTTCATTTCTTTATCACGAAACGTTAATTAATAATGTTTATATTAATTAATGCAGGGGTGATCTTGGATTCTGCAGTGTGGAGTGTAGAAACAGGCAGATTTATTTGGATGAAATAAAAGAACTTGAGACTTGTACTAAAAATATGTTACGATCTTTTCGCCGATGTGGAGACGATAACCGCCGGCGGTGTAGTGAGGCTTCGGCTCTACTGGAGGAATATAATCAACGGCGAAATCCCCTAGCATATTCTAAGAAAAATACTCGACCTATATTTACATTATCATAATTCGAATTCGTTTTGCTTTATTCTCAAATTCTTTTATTGGTTACAATAAAATTATTGATAGAATATAGTGCAAGTATTATTGATCTGACTATTCCATATATGTTTTGGATAAGAAATCTTTGATTAAAAACGAAAGGATTTTTGTTATTTTATAGTACTAGCTATTTAGTGATTTTGTTTTCGAAAATGAGTTGACAAGCATATATTCGAAAAAAGTTATAATTAAAAGTGACAATATGAGCTGTCGAAGATGTTGATGTGGGGGCATAAGTCCATTAAAATCTCCTACGTGACAGCAATTGATGACCAGGATGATTTTAACCCATACTTCTATGTATCATTATCCAATTTCTATTTTGAACTTTATGTTATTGTATTTTACTTCCTTCGTGTTAATTTGTTTGGTGTAGTTGATTGGTCGTGAAGGTTTAAAAAGAACAATAAATTAATCTTCAAATTTTATAAATTATTACTTGTGATTTCGTGATATATGTTGAAAGGGCGATATGAGATAAAAGACTTTTAATCTAGTGATTAGTTTCTGCCAAATGAAAGTCCTTTTCATATACTAAAATCGTTTAGTATATTAAAATATGTCATTTTATATACGGATCAATACATAAATAATATTAAATAATGAACGGACCTGGAAAGAAACCAATCATCTTTCTTTGAGATAAATCAAACTATTATCCATTAATACAATGACTATGATGAATCCGAATAGACGGTATGTTTCGTCTCTAATTAAGTGACATGAATATATCAAACGATCTTTACCAAAATATCTAAATTGGTAGTTCGAAATATGTGGTTAATTTATATCAAGTTTTCTTAGTCAATAGATACTTTGAAATTTTAAGAGTATGATCATGCATATAGAAATCAATAAAGTAGTAATACATGAGTCAAACATTGAAGCAGTATGTGAATCAAATATAATGTATTCATTTATGTTAATCTACCCAATTTGGCCTATTTTATAATTGATTTAATATGTGGCCCAAATTAATTCAAATTAAATATATTATATGTTATATAAAGAGATAGAATAGTATATATTTTAAAGATAATTATTCAGTAATTAGTAAAAAAAATTGGGAAGAATTGAACAGATTACCTTATGATATATTTTTTAGTCCATTTTGAAGCTGTCCATTTCAAACAAAGTAAGTACTAAGGGGGTTAATGATTTTTCATTTATTAATTTGACCTATTTTAATTTGGTTAAATTCAATTAAAGATCTCCATTTGACACCCCAACAAAGACCTAATAATATTTCTTAGTTCTAATGTGGCCGGTGTTGAAAAAACTTTTGATAAATATAGTATATGATGCAATAATTAGTAACGTGAGGCATGCTTATTGTTATTCCATCACATGAGCAGTGGGTAGTGCTTTTGCTCTGTGAGATCATAAAAAATGATAGAATATGAATTAAGTCAATATATTCATCACCACGTTTGAGTAGTTATAGAATTTTATTATTTTAACTATTTATGAGTTTACACTTACAAGCACACAATTTTCACGTTCAGACAATATTACAAAAAGGGGACCCAGAAATATTTCTGCAGCTTGTAATTTATTATATTATGACCCACTGGAAAAGTTGAGGAATTCTCCTAATTTATCGAACGTGGGAAGTAGGTTTAAATATTACAGAAATATGGACATTTTTCTACTATATTAAAAATGTGAGTAGAAAGTGAGGCAGTTTTTTGTCCTTAAAATTGTATTTGAGGGCAGTTTAGACACTTGACAATTGAATGCAATGTGGCTCTACCCTCAAAGTGATCTGACACGTATCATTTAATCGCTTCACTTTTATATATTCATCTTCTTCATTTCCGCTACCTATCTCATATTTCCTCTTTCTAAACCCTTCTCTTCTAATAACAAAAATAATAATTACTTTCAAAGAGTTAATTTTTTTTTAGTCTACTTTTTAAAAAAAAGATTTTTTTTTATAACATTTTAATTTTAGTTTTACATGTAGCATGTTTAAAGTCACACAATTAAAAGATAATTTTATATATTTGACATAATTTTAATTTAGGATACAAGATTTAAAAATTTCTTTTTTTTCTTAATATCGGTGTCAAAGGTATTCATTCCACCAGTACGTCATGCACCTACAGGTGCGGCGATGCCACCGACCGTCGGTCCTCATCCGCCGCTGTGAAAGTGGAGTGAGGCATCAGATCTCTCAGTCAATCAATGGTACCTGCCGTTTGCTTCTCTGAGGCGACCGTTGGTTAATCTTGAGGATTACCACTGACTTTCTAGCTGATGTAATTAAGTTTTTTTATTATGATGAACTTACTTGTCTGGAGTAATTGGGTTAACTTTTCTGATTTTATCTCCTCTCATTGATTGTTTTGTTTATTTGTTTACTCTGTATTGAAGTTATGTATTACTCATATCTAATTCTATGTCAGTATAAGTTTTTGACAATCACACTGGTTGACGTTGATTCCAATTAGTTTATCTATCAAGATTCGGTAGAATCCATCCTGGTATAGTTGTTAGTTAGAAGAGATTTCGAAAATTCATATATTTCTATTCAAATTGCCCGAGTTTTCTTCACTCTTCTTTTAGTTCTCTTAATGCTAATTGTGACAATACATCTTTTATTGTATCTCAAATAATGAAAACTTCTCGATTAGAAACATATGTTGTTTATGGAGTTGACACTCTGATTTTTGTGAATTGCTAACTTTCTACTTTTGATGATTTCCCCCTTTTTAAGTATTTTGAACTTGTCTACTCTCATTTGTCGATTTGGTACGACTATCTCAGATATTGGATTCAGCTATTTCTTCTTCTACAAATGGGTCGAGCGTGAACCACTTGGAGCTCTCCGGGCTATTTTGGTTACTACTTTTTCCCGTCTCACTCTACTCATGGATTATACGTTTAAATATTGAATTGAATTCTAATCGGATGGTTTGACTTGGAGGAAAAACACTATTTTTTTGGATTTTAGGTTTTAAAAATATTCTTCCTTGTGGAGTAACCTTTTTATAACATAAGAACTATATAGCTCCAAATTCATCATTTTACTTCTAATTGTTTACCATGGTTTGCTGCTTAACGCAACATAAAAGAAGTGTTAATTGGTCTTGGCCATGTAGTCAATCAATTGATTTAGTTTGCTATAAACATATATTTAAGCTATATTGATCATGTGCAGGTCTGGATAGCCAAAAGAAAAGCTCTTCCCTTACTACATGTCGGTCTGGATAGCCAAAAGAAATGCTCTTCCCTTACTACATGTCGGTCTGGATAGCCAAAAGAAAAGCTCTTCCCTTACTACATGTCGGTCTGGATAGCCAAAAGAAAAGCTCTTCCCTTACTACATGTCGGTGTATAATTTTTGATTGCAGGTGATTCAAAAGAAAGCTTATATTTTGGATCTTTGGAAGATATAGCTATATGGGTGATATTACCAACTTGAACCAGTAGTTTACATAAGGTATTTTTCCTGCTTCTTTATTTGAGCTTTTAATATATTTTCCTTAAATATATTGAGGTTGTTGGGGTTTATTCAATCTTTAATTTGGTGAAGTTGATTCTTTCAACAAAAAACACGTACTTTCTACCATCAAATTGCTTCCAGTTTGTTTATATATGCATCAGTTCATGTGTACTTCGAGCATATTATATGTATAGATGATTCAAGAGTTTGTATTTTGCGTCAAATAATCTTTTCAAAAGCTGAATTGTAAACGTGAATGATTATTCTGAGTTACAGAGTTGCACTTCCTCTATGTAGATGAGGAGTTTATGATACCCAATATTCTGTTGCCAATGAGAAATACTATTATTTGTTCTTACGTTATAGCATGGTGAAAACTAAGCAGTACTATCATGTTTCTCTATAGTGCTTAGTTCAAGGCCTAAATATGTGTATGTAGTGAATGGGCAATCAACTTGCTCATCTGTAAACTTCCTCTGTGAAAGCTGTTCATTTTTTTATGACAATAGAATCTGTAGTTGTTCCAGTCTAACAGCCCGCACAACACAAAGGAAAGTTTACACACTAAGGAAGTTCAGTACTTAAATATTTCTGATTTAGTTGGGATGGGAATATGGATGCTATTGTTGGAATTTTACTGTAAGAATAATTCCTTCCAATACAGTTATCTGTTGGGATTCGCAACTAAACAAATTAAATAGGATATTTTTATTTTTTCCAGTGAGAATAATATACCAGAAAACAGTTGCTTTCTTACTTCATAATAAGCAACACCAATAAATGGATGAGGCAAACAATACTTGTGGGGAAATAGAAGAGATTATAGACTATATTGAGCAGAGGTTTAAGCAGATCAAGCAGTTTGACATACTTGACTATTATCCGTATGATCACCACTTCTTCAAATATGACAAAAATTATAAGAACATGACATCGGAAAGTGCCTTTTGCCAAAGGATTGAAAAAGAGTGTCTTTTGTTGGAGAAGACCCCCTGGCCCTGATCAATGGAGTTGCAACTAGATGAGAAAGGGGTACTTTGTTCTTTAATTTAACTGCAGATTATATTTGGTTTACCATTAATTAATTGTGTTAATTCTATATTCCAAAGAAATTCTATTGTTCCTAATTTTTCAAATGCTATAGCCCATCACTTCTTGTAGTAGTGCCTGTTGGAGAGAAGGAACTGAATTCTTAGAAAACTAGAAGGTGCAAATTCATAGTGCTCTCTTGTGGGAACTATTAAATATCATAGATTTTTCACATTACGCTTTGTGTTATTATTCATTTACAATTTTTAAGAAATTCTTTTGCTCCCTCTGAAGAATCTACCAAATATTTTGAAGGATATTACCTTCAATCAGTCTTTTTATCAGGACATAACAAGTAATGAATTAGATGAAGTCTAAGTCGAGCTTACTGTTTACTTTCTTCTGCATAAGAGAAAAGCTTTGAGGACTACTATGTGAATACGTATGCTGAGGGCAGAATATGACACTCGTGGGTAGAGAAGGAATATAAACCAAAAGTCATCTTTTACTAATGGAAGAGATCATGAATGTTAAATATTGCATATGCTGAAGGTAATCTAGGATGTACGTAGAGGTAGTTGTGCTTTTTCCCAAATATTTATGTTGATGTCATTTGAAAGTCTGAATTTGGTGTGTCGGTAGAATGCAGAGTCTAAAGACCATCTCTTTGATGACATTGAAGTAATAGCTACTTTCTGCGACTCATTCGTGTATGGATTTCATGTATACTCAGCTAGGTACAGCGCAATAGTTTGCTTTATAAAAATTGTTAAGTCTAAATTATCATCCTACCAAAAATAAACAGCATCCAAATTGTTGTGCTATCTAGTATTCCATTAAAAACGCCTTCTTTTATTTTTTGCCTCTTTAAGTTTTTATTGTTTTCATTTTTTGAGACACACACCATGGCATTGTTAGTTACTGAAAATGCAGGGAGTGATCTGGGTTTCTACGGTGATGAGTATAAGGTTAATACACACATTTATCACTTAACATAAACATTTTCACTTGAATTCTTATTAACTAAATTGTTTAATTCGGTATAAATACGAGTGCAAATAAGTACCTCACTTGACAGTAGATGTTAACTTATGATCTAGCGTGCGATATGGATCTATCTATACATACATAGAATTTTTTTATGGTTAGCCATAGCCATCGGCAACAACTAGGTCCATATAGCTGTTGAGTTTGCCGCCACCATCTTATATGAAAAACTCCATAAAATGTATCTAGTCAAGTCAGTACTAATGGAAGTTGTTTCGATATACAAATGTGAATCCTCATTGAAGTCAGATTTATGGATAGGATCTAACGGTCATTGAATGAATTAAGTTGCATTTGTAAAGTTGAAGTCCTTTTAGGTTATCAAAAAACCAGCATTGGGAATTGTATACCTTTTCAGATTCCCAATATAATAATCTCCCTATAATATGCTGGCTGGAGAACAAACAACAGTAATCACTTAAAAGAAAATCGGATTCAGCAGATGGCGGAATTAGACCGTGTGGACGAATTCTATTTCTCAGCATTATTTGATCACGAAGAACAATTGTTCCCAATTTCAGATGAAATGTATGCTGAGGAATTGCAATTGCAAGAGGCCTTATATTCCGCAGCCACAATTTCAGTATTCAATAAGTTTAAAAGAGTCAAGAAAGAACCCGGAGAATCTTCCGGTACATTCTGCAGTATCTGTACAAATAACAAACTCGCAAACGAAATGTTTGCGACTGGAAATTGTTCACATTCTTTCTGTGTTAATTGCGTCACCAAATATGTTACTAGAAAAATAGTACAAGAAAATGTTAGCGTTATCAAGTGTCCAGATATTGCTTGTAAGGCCATAATTAAACCGAAGTTCTGGAGAGAAATTGTTCCTAAGCAAGTGTTGGATCAATTGGAAAATAATGCTCTGTTTTCGGGTTCAATGAAATTGCACTGTCCTTATAAGGACTGTTCAGCTATGTTGGTTTATGATGGTAGTGAGAATGTGATTGACTCTGAGTGTCCTAATTGTCGTCGATTGTTCTGTGCTGAGTGTAATGTCTCGTGGCACGAGGGATTAGAGTGCAAGGAATTTCAGCGTTTGGGCAGATCAAACGATAGAGGGAAGGGAGATGTGATGCTGATGGGAATTGCTAAAAACAAGAAATGGAGGAAATGTCCAAAGTGCAAGTGTTATGTTGAAAAGGGTGATGGCTGCGTGCAACTAACTTGCAGGTATTTTTCTCAATCGTTAATCTCTCTCTCATTCAAGAGTCGTTTGTTTTAAGTTGTCGCAATAATAAAATAAGTTTTAAGTTGTTGCAATAATAAAATAAAATTAGGATCGAAGATTTGAAGCTTTTATATTTATTAACCGTTAATATTTATAGATATGTAATGGATTACATTGGCCAATAGGCCTAACTTCTTCTCAACACTGCAAGGCCTACAATTCAGACCAACAAACAGTGAAAACATATGGAAAATAGCTTGAATCTTCTCATCTTTTTCTCAAATTCTTATTACATAGAGACCAAACTGACTGGATAATTGGTGCGGTAAACAATGAAAAATGTATATGTTTTTCTCTTAATGCATGTTAAGAAGTGTATATTTATCATTTTACATAGAGGTAGGGAGTGATTGGTTCATAACATGTCTCCACATGATAACTTGAAAGTAAAGTAATAACTATGGTTGGAATGTCAAATTGCTCTGTTTGTGTAACAATATAATGAAGATAGTAACAAAGAATTGATACTCCAATTGAGTTGTGCAAATGGTTTTGGGAAATAAGGCAAGAAACAATATACACATTGAACTAACAATATACATAGTATTTATTGAATATGCAGTTGAGAAAATTTTGAATCTATGGCAGGTGTGGACATGATTTTTGCTATCGTTGTGGAATGGACCACAAATCTCAACATATTTGTCCTTCAACTTAACTAAAACCCCATTATGGTCGCTCAAGTTTTCTTTCATGCATGCATCTTGTGCTTTCGATGATCGATTTCAAGGCTTCACATATATTGCAAGTTCAGATTATTATTATTCCTTTTAAAGTTTATTTACTTCTTAGAAGTTCGTATTTTTCTCTTACATTAAAATGATTATTCAAGTGATCATTATTAGGTTTCCTTTGCTTATAAATCTGTAGCATAACTCCTTTTCTGTTCACTTCATTATTTTTCTTTTTTTCTCGATATATTTTTCATCTATTTTTCTAACAAGGCATATGGTAGTTGTGGTTTTGTTTTACATTTCCTTATTTCTATTGGGAACGTTCATTTCTCAACTCAATGGAGTTGCTTAAAAAAAAGTATGAGAACATAATTGACTTCATACTTGGCGAAAAAGGAATGAGCGGTAGACAATAAAGTTCATATCAAGTAAATAATAAGAATGAGAAATAATTATGGTATTGTATTTTAAAAAATTGGTGTTAGAGTCTCTAGTAGATCTCTTATCCTTTTCTTCGAATATAAATTTAAGGATATTTGTGTTTGATTTTGAATTTATGTTGGATTTGAACCTTATTCATCAAAAATACTTTGATGGACAAAAATAAGTGAATTTGATCTTTTAACACCCTGGTATTTGATTTGCATTCATTAGATTTGTTTTGAATGCCTAGATATTTAGTTTGCCTTCCTTCTTGATCTTCATAGAGAACTTATAACATTTAATCCACGAGAATTTTTTGCCTTGTTTAATTATGAAAATCCTTATTATAGTTGTAGGTTAGAAGAATTGTGAAAAAGACAACTATTTTTAGCCATACTAAAGTCGACATGAAAATATTGATTGGCTCAAGCATGTCAATTGTGTCAAGATGGAAGAGATGACAAACTCTTCTCGACCAATCAAATTGAAACTCTCATGACTATATTTGATTAACTAGAATATGCCACCTCTGCTTGGGTGGAACATATATGATCAGGACAATTTTTAGTGTATGTCTGCTTGCAAGTCAGTGTAGTGTCTGTGAAATTCTCATTTGAAGTTTCTGGTGACTAATTATGTGTCATTTGAAGTTTCTGGTGACTAATTATGTGTCATTTGAAGTCAGAGTAACTTAACTCTTCAATTGGTATGCTATTTAGTCATCTTTATCTTTGTAGAATTCAATTTTCTTCAATACCAACTACAATTATTTTGGAGTCTAATGGTTCCAAATATATGTATTTTCCTTCATATAAACTCAATTTATCAATTTCATCCAAAACACACATTTTTTCTCAACCAATTGTCACACACTAATTTCTACACAATTGCAACATTTCACTCTCTACCACATTAAACTTTTAAATCACCAAATTCTTTAGCAATTAGATTTTCTCCCAAGAGACCAAAGTCACTTTCCTCTGTTGGTCAGTATTGACCCATAAGCTAGAAGGTAGGGGTGTTCACGGGTTGGTTTGGATCAGTTATTGGTCAAAATCAAAACCAAATCAACTTAATCGATTTTAAAATTATCAAAACCAAACCAAACCAAATATAATATACATTTATCGGTTTGGTGATTATTAGTTTCGGTTTGGTTTGGTTCAGTTATTCGGTTATTAACCATACACAAAAATAAAAAGAAACAATTCATTTAAAATGTGAAAAAAGTGACAACAATTCATTCAAAACGAAAAATAGTTAGAATGACTTCAATTACTGAACTTTTGATCACTAAATTTACTATCAGTAAAGCTTTAAAATTCACTATATTGGCCTAGAAGGAAGAGACAATAACATTTTCAGTCCCACAAAGAATTGTTATAGACACTCATATACATGAAATCAATAAGATAAATGTTTCATCTTGGGCATTTTTGCTTTCAATAAGTAAATTATAAAGAAATTTTAATGAAAATATGTATAAGATCTTTATAATTGTTTATAAAAACAATATATTAAGTATGTATATTAATAAAATATATGTATATAATTCAACGGTTCGGTTCGGTTATTTCTTTGGATTTTTCCAAATAAAATCATAATCAAACCAAATACTATCGTTTTCAAAAATCTAAAACCAAACCAAACCAAACCCAAATAAAATCGGTTTTATTTTATCGGTTTGGATCGGTTTTTATCTAAATCGTGAACACCCCTACTAGAAGGTATAGGGATTATTTATGGGGAAGTTTTATTGCATCATCAAATGTGTTGAGTTTCACTTTGGTGAGGATTATGCAAAGACAATATTGTTGTCTATTTTTTTCTGGTCATGATCAGAGTACACTCAATTCAATTTTTTTCTCACTCGATGTTAGGTTCCTATATTATTTTATACACATTTTAATTGTCAGACCTATACATACTGAGACGTTACCGTCTACATCAGTAGGTGACATGACAATTTATTTCATTATGTATATGATTTTAAAAAATTTTAACTTTCAAGCTAGTTTTTTTGGTTAAATTATACGTATGATATCATTTTCTTATCAATGTCAGCCACTATATTTGAGCAAAAGATGCATAAAAATGAAAGAAGCTTCTCCACAAAACTCAAAAATTGAACCTCTATTTTATTGAGCGCTTTAATTTTGAATGAAGAGTTTATCAATACTCATTACGAAAGGCTAAAAGATAAGAACATTCAAAATCATAAAGTTAGATCCTATTAAAACAAAATAAAGTTGATGTTTGAAACCATTCTATATGTCAATAATCCACATAGTGATGTTGATGATGATGTTTGTTCATAAATAATTGCATTCAAAACTCTATGAGGGCCCTCACTTGACTCTTTATTTCTTTTCAGTTTAAAGAAACAATTTCATTTAATTGATAAAGTTGTCTCTGTGTTATTAAAAAGTCTCTTGTGATTCAACTTTTCACATGCCCTATATACAGTATAAGCTTAATGCATCAGACTGTCCTTTTTACTCTCTGGTGAAACCAAAAAAAATAAAATTCAACATTTTTCACTTTGATTCAACATTTCAATCCTAACAATATTCTTCTCTTGAAGTCCTTTAATTATTACTACTTCATTTTTAATAATAATAAAAAACCTCTATTAATTTAGAAGGTTTCTTTTTCTAATATCATCTTTACTACTCCAAGAAGGTACATAATTACTACTAATTACTCTTTCACAGAAAAGATTATGGGTAATTTGGTTAAAGTAGTCCCTATGATTAATGGTATTAAACTGTTTTTCAATTGATGTGTCAAACTATATAGGGAAAAAGACAGTGGAACAAGATCTCTGTTGGTATCTATCTATCTATATTTCTTTTTCTTCTTATTTAAATGGAAATGAGACCTGGCCGACCATGTCTCATTGTCACAGTATACACCTCACGTGCTTTCTCTGACTTTGTGTTAATATAAAAATAAAATGTCATTCCCTAATTGAGAATTGATCTGATATTACATAAATTAAATTATTTACCTGATGAGTGAAAATTAAATTATTTACCTAAAGAAATAAGAATTAATTTCCACTTAAAGTATTTTTATTATTCTTTGTCCAAGTAAATTATACTTTTTTCTTTTCAATTTATTTGATCTACTTTTCTTTTTAGTATGTTTTAAAAAAATTAACTTTTTCTTTTTAGCATTTTTTTACCATAAATTTTGATATATTTAATCATTTAATTTAAAAGATTTATTTACTATCTTAATTTTTTTGTCAAGTTAAAATAGGTCACTTAATTTAAAACTAAGTGTGTAATATCAAAGTAAGTTTTTGAAAAGAAAAGAAAGTAACTTACAGCTTGTGTCATAAAAAAAGAAACACGTCAATAAATTTCAAAGTTAATACTGACTTCTCTTATTCTTTGTAAAGGTCGGGGACACTTGTTGTCTCTTTGATATAAAGAAAAATGCAAAGGTATTATGGGTTCCACATAATTCAACACCAACATAAAATTCCCTATCAACACAAGAGAAATGAGAGGCCGTTAAAGTCCAAGCAAAACACCAGGCCCCCGCTGTTGCAAATCTCAAGAATTCATATTAAAAATACTACTATATAGAATCCCAAATAAGTTAAAATCACTAACTTTTTAATGTAAATTATTGTGTATTATATTGTCCTCAACTCCTCCTACCAAATAAAATAGAAGTGAAAAAGTAAATTAAATATAAATAATAATAGTAGAAGATTTGTAATAAAGTTTTTAACTTCATTAGTTCATTTACAATCAAAGAATAAGATATAATGAATAAAAGTGTTTCTCTCTTAACCATAAATTACCTTATTCAACATGAATCTAAATCAGTTGATATAGGTATAAATCATTGAATAGAAACCCTTAAAAAAAAAGAGCTTCAATTGTATAGTTAATTATGATTATAATCAAAATATATTTTAAATTGTTAATACAAATTCTAATAATTTGAATACGAAGAAGTATAAGATATGAGTATTTTAAAATGATGAATTAAGTTGGGTCCAATAGATCCATCCACTCATTTTCTCCAGCTCAGTCGTGTGTGTACTAAAACTACCACACTACCCTTTCTTTCACTATAACCACTTGCACTTTCACTCTTCTTCTTCTTATGAAACTTCACTCCATTGCCGCCTATTTTCTGCTCAATTGACACCTCTTTCATGGCGTTTTCTTCATTTCTTTTCTTTTGTCTTTCGTTTTTAGTATTCACTGGCTCAGTTTCATCAACTGCAAATGACCCAATTAGAACTTTCATAGTTCACGTCCAACATGATACTAAACCTTCCATATTTCCGACCCATGAGAACTGGTACGAGTCCGCTCTAAGATCTCTTTCTGCGGATACCCAATCGTTAGAAATTGGTGAAGCTGCTGCTAATCGCATTATTCACACTTATAGTAATGTATTTCATGGGTTTTCTGTTAAATTGTCGACTTTGGATGCTCAGAAGCTTGAGGATTTTAATGGGGTTTTGGCTGTTATTCCTGAACAAGTTAGGCATGTTCAAACAACGAGATCCCCTGAATTTCTTGGATTGAGTAGTGCAGACAGTGCTGGGTTGCTCAAGGAATCAGATTATGGGTCCGACCTTGTTATTGGAGTAATTGATACTGGGATCTGGCCTGAGAGGAAGAGCTTCCATGATCGTGATCTTGGTCCAGTTCCGGCAAAATGGAAAGGGGAGTGTGTGGCTGGCAGAGACTTTCCGGTGACTTCATGCAATCGGAAATTGATTGGAGCGAGATATTTTTCCAGTGGGTATGAGGCTACAAATGGGAAAATGAATGAAACTAAGGAGTTTCGATCTCCCAGAGACTCGGATGGTCATGGAACTCATACAGCTTCAATTGCGGCAGGGAGGTACGTATTTCCGGCGTCTACTCTTGGTTACGCTCGTGGTGTTGCTGCTGGGATGGCTCCAAAGGCTCGTCTAGCTGCTTACAAAGTTTGCTGGTCTTCAGGCTGCTACGACGCTGACATCCTGGCTGCATTTGACGCCGCCGTTGCTGATGGTGTGCATGTCATATCCCTTAGCGTTGGTGGAGTTGTTGTTCCCTATAACCTCGACGCAATCGCCATTGCCGCCTTTGCTGCAACCGATGCCGGAATCTTCGTCTCTGCTTCCGCCGGAAACGGTGGACCTGGAGGCCTCACAGTAACCAATGTCGCTCCTTGGGTCACCAATGTTGGTGCCGGAACAATTGACCGTGATTTTCCTGCTGACGTCAAACTTGGAAATGGTAAGATAATTCCTGGAGTGAGCATATATGGTGGCCCGGCGTTAACTCCCCACCGACTTTACCACTTAATTTACGCCGGAAGTGAAGGTAGCGATGGGTATTCGTCTTCACTGTGTTTAGAAGGTTCATTAAACCCAAATTATGTACAGGGAAAAATCGTATTGTGTGACAGAGGCGTCAATTCGAGAGCTGCAAAAGGCTTAGTGGTGAAGAAAGCTGGTGGAATGGGGATGATAATAGCCAATGGAGTATTCGATGGTGAAGGTTTAGTAGCTGATTGCCACGTGTTACCAGCGACGGCAGTTGGGGCTTCTGCCGGTGATGAGATAAGGAAGTACATATCGGTAGCATCAAAGTCCAAGTCACCGCCAACGGCGACCATTTTATTCAGAGGTACTCTTCTAAATGTGCGGCCAGCACCAGTAGTGGCATCATTTTCAGCCCGAGGACCTAACCCAGAGTCACCCGAAATTCTGAAGCCCGACGTGATTGCACCTGGAGTGAACATCCTTGCAGCTTGGCCCGATGGTGTTGCACCCAGTGGGCTTCCATGGGATACGCGTCGAACAGAGTTCAACATTTTATCAGGAACCTCCATGGCTTGCCCACATGTATCTGGACTAGGAGCATTGTTGAAAGCAGCTCATCCGGGATGGAGCCCAGCAGCTATAAGATCAGCATTGATGACAACTGCCTATACAGTGGATAATAGGGGACAAATTATGATGGATGAATCAACTCGAAATTCGTCGACTGTGATGGATTTTGGAGCAGGACATGTGCACCCTCAAAAGGCAATGGACCCTGGTTTGATTTACGACCTAACTTCCTATGACTACGTCGATTTCCTCTGCAATTCCAATTACACAACCAAGAATATTCAAGTAGTTACAAGGAAGTATTCAGATTGTAGCAAGGCAAAAAGAGCAGGCCATGTGGGGAATTTGAATTACCCTTCGCTTTCAGCAGTATTCCAACAATATGGAAAGCACAAGTTGTCCACACATTTCATTAGGACTGTGACAAACGTCGGAGATCCCAATTCAGTGTACCACGTGATTGTGAAACCACCGAGGGGTATGGTGGTGACGGTGGAGCCAGAGAAGCTGACGTTTAGAAGAGTTGGACAGAAGCTTAATTTTCTGGTGAGAGTACAAGCAGAGGCACTAAAGCTATCACCAGGGAGTTCCATAGTGAAAAGTGGCTCAATAGTTTGGTCAGATGGGAAGCATGAAGTGAGAAGTCCAATAGTTGTAACAATGCAGGAGCCTCTTTGATGAAGAAACGCTTGGGAATTAAGTGTTCTTCGTGCTACCGAATCTCGATAACAGTATATGTATAACAATATATATATGGATCTATCTCTGTTGATAAGCAACTACAATGTTTAATATGTATGTTGACAAGGATGTTTGTAAAGGTGAAGAAGAGTTGGGAGTTGGTTGTTTGCTTTCAGCCATGAAGTTTTGGCTGCGTTTGTCTAGAGTTTTGATGAAGCATATATCATATCTTATGTTTGGTTTCTTTATAGCAATATATTGATGACGTTGAAAAAACCTTTGTACAAATGTTGGATGTTGCATTATGTTGAGGGTGAGAGTTGAATTTGAACATATAACCTAAGGAGTTGCAATATAAAATTGGGGCTATGTTCTTCTTGCTTCATAATATAGGTTTCGGGTTTGAGCATCGAGAGAGAGGGCACAAAAGATCGAGAGAGCTAGACCGAGTACATTAGTATTAGGTCCACACCATTATTTACGTTTAACTACTTTTCGAGACATATTTGTGGATGACCCTTGAATAATAGCAATGTCAATTGCCTCGAAGAATTAAAATTCGGATTTTGCTTCTAGTTTCTTAAAGATACTGAAAAAGAATAGGCAGAAAAGAAAGTGGATGGGGGTGATTCATTTTGACTGCTTTTTTGGGTGCATGGAATAGATTGAGAGTAAAAAGCATATTAAAGAGATTTTGGTCAATGCAAAGTTGGGTTAGGTGATGTGTGAGTGCTTTTGCACTGTTGCAAAGTAAAAAATAGTATAAGATGAGCTTTTAGAAGAAAACAAAGACATTGGCATGGGCAAAATAGGACAATGCTTAGGACAAAAAAATAATCATGTACTACTTTGGCAAAACTCTGAGTCGTGCAAGCAAATTATGTTCAAAAGCGACAAAACCATAGTCATTAGAGTGGTCTCTTTGATGTTCGTCCATTACTAAGCGACCACTTGATTGGTGGGATCAAAATGATTATTTAACTCTCAAATGATGAAATTAACCATCCCATAAAAAAGACTATAAATAATTTCATAGAAGATTATGATATTCTTGTTTGTTCCATTTCACCAATCAAATGACTCCGAGTTGTTTATTAATCCAGCTATAATAGCACATTTTTAGATATTTCTTTTGGGACAAATATCACCCACCATTCATAATAATTTGTTTAGGTGAGTTAGCGTTGATATTGTCATAGGCCATATAATTACCTTGTGTTACAAAGTTGGATGGGAAATGATTCATTACTCTTATTTGTTTCTAAACTTTATATGACGACAAGTCAAAAAGGAGTAGTCGTATCGATCTACGCTGCTAAGACTATTTTAAAATGTTGCTGGATAGATGTTGAATCCTTTCATAGTAGTGCATTTTTGGAGATCAGATACAGATACAACAACATTTTTGAAGAGTCGAGTAAATTATTAAGTAGAATTTTTATGCAACAACCCTAACTTCAGCAAAGAAATGTGGAAGGCCACAACGGTGAACTAACAGTCCAATTAGAGTGGGCCGATTATTCTGTAAACTCAGGCCCACATGAATAACTAACATTTGAAGCACGACTAAATCCGTTATTGCCCAAGCCCAGATAAAATGGGGATTAAATTTGAATATAATGTTACTCATTAATTTCTCCCCAATCCATGATAAATAGATAATTACAGAAATTGTTGTTAGTGTCACAAATGTTTAGTAAATAACTGATTTTATTTTCTTACAACATTTGAACTTTTTAAACCACGAATGTTTAGTAAATAACTGCTTTTATTTTCTTACAACATATGAACTTTTTAAACCACGGCTTAGAGATCATTTTTTATGAATTGAAAATATATCTTATGACAAAATGTTAAATCGAAGTGTGAAATCCATAAGTTACTACAAAGTTAGATGATATCCTAATATAAATCAGTTAAATATTAGACACGAGTTTAATTTTATCGGAAAATAATAGGAACCAAATCTAAATAAAGATATAAAAATGTTAAGTCCTTAAGTTTATGACATGTCAAAACTAAAATCAGAATTATCAAGTTCATCAGTTCATATGGACAAACAAATTATTGTAAGTGGTCCATGAAGAGTACAAAAGAACAGTGAAATTTCCAAATATTTTAATAGGTAAATATCTCCATTATATATCTTTATGAAATCGAAATATTATTATAGTTTCTACTAGGGCAACAACTTGATGTTTTTTCCTCCTTTTTATCTTGGAAGGGGCCAAAGGAGTAAAGAATATAATGTGAAAGATACACTACGAAATAAATGGCAATCACTTTCACTTTATTTCTTAAAAAACTTTTAAAATAAACATTGTATCTACACTATAAGATTTGTGTTAAGAATCAAAAATAAACATTGTATCTACATTGTGTAAGATTCACGTTATATAGGATCGAAAGTGAATAAAATGTTTTAAATATATTCCATTGGACAAGTGGTAATTTAGAGAAATTGATCATCTACCCAACAAGAAAAGTTTAGCTAATTTCCCAACTTGCACCATTAACAACTAATTAATTCTTAAATTTCACTTATCCAAAAAATAATATATATGCATGATATGCTTCTGAAATCATAGGGTTGACAATAAGGTAGGGTAAATGGGGGTCAAAATCTTAGCGGGTCCCAAATCACGTCTCGCCCAATTTACATTTCAATGAAATCAAACTCTCACTAATAAAGTTAAATTCAGATAATCAATTAATGACGTTGTTAAAATTCTCTTAGAAATATATACAGAAATCACTTGGCCACTTGTCTTTTAACCTTATTGCCACTAATTTGACCTTGTTAATTTTGTTTCAGATATATGTCCAATATAATCCTGCTACATTTATTATTGGTCCTTTGAACATTTCATCACTGCATGTGTATTTTAGTTTAGAGGTAAACGTTTTTTGTTGGGTAAAGAGGACAATATAAATTGGGGCTATTATTTCTCTCCAACAAATAACAAATTAATAAATATTGTTAGGAAAAAATGTATGTCACTGCCTAGCCACCTTCCACTTGGGGACACATGCATATTCATTAAAATACGGACAATCAATTTGATGATAAATAATGTTTTCTAAATTTTAATACTTGTATATTGTTGGCAATAACAATAATAATAATGAGTAACATATTTAGTGGAATCTAATATATTTATTTCCCTACCTCATAAGACTATGAATGATGTTTCCGAAGAAAAAACTAGGAAGTTGTAGACCCAATATTAACATGGCAACTCGTAAAAAATAACACTCTCTTCGTAATGAGGCACCTTTTATATTTTGAGATTTAAATAAATTTATTTTCTATCGTATACTTTTTTATATAATCTTTTAAATAAATAAATTTGTCAATTATTATGACTTATAGTACATTTTACGTTATTTATAAATATATAAAATTAAATTCCGAATTAAATTTAAATTATTTGACTCTCAAAAAATGAAAAGTATGGTATAAATTAGGATGAATGAAGTAATTAAAATTTGGATAATAACGCTTTTGTGTACACAACGTGACTTGTTTTTAGCGGCCCTCTCAGACACGATCAAAAGAATATGTGGTGACTGATACAACAATAAAAAGAAAAAAATTCCATTACCTTACGTGTGTAATGATTTTCAAGAATTGGTGTGCATAGTACAGAAACAACTTGCTATATTGTTTTTGTTTTTTATAACTATAAGTAACAATCATGTCTGCCAATAGTATGCCTAGATGCATTGAACAATTTTATAAATAATTTTCTCCCATATATTATTAATTAACTGATTTGTTTATCACTGGCGAATATGAAATTGTCCTCTTATGTTGATCGACATATTTTCGTTCAAGAATCTTCCCTTCCTTTGCTTCATTCTACCGTTAGCGGGGAAGCTAAGGTTTGACAAAAACTCATTTATTTAATAGAGCCTAGTAAGCTATATTTTTCGAATCAAGAACGTAAAAACTTAAATTTTAAATTTCAGCTTATTGTGCTAGATTGCTTTTTCTTTTTATATTCTAGATATATATAATATAAATACATATAAAGCTAATTTTCTGACCTCATATTGGAAGTAAAAGGTATGTTAGCTTATGCAAAATATAACAAAATTTAGCAACAAACTGTACGTCTGTGTACCAAATACGAACAGGCTGTACGTTTTTCTAATGTAATATGTACCAATAATTCACATTAATTATGGTTACCTCTTGTTCTCTAACGTCCCATCTTATATATTCATGCCGACATATTTTGTCGTATAAGAAATGTAATTTTGTATATATCAATCTTCTTTTATAGTTTTTCACTATTTTTTCAAGGTGATTTAAGATGTTAAATATTGTAGAGTTGAAAAAATAACAGTAATACGATAAGATCTAGAGAAGAAAAAAAAACAGTAAAGGCCACATATATAGTTGAATATATTATTATATATTGTGTTTCAAGAAGCAGCTAAAGTTAATTGTGTGAGAATTTTATTATTTTACAAATCATTAAATTTAAATATTCTAATACCTTTGCGTCTAAAAACTTTGAATCGGCTGAACAAGCATTCAACACAAGAATTGAAGACGATTGCTTACAAGTTACGTGTATGTTGATATGGATATGATTCATTATTAGTGTTGTTGGCCTTGAGCTTCTAAATAGATATAAGTCAACTATGTTATTTTAAGAAATTAATGCCCATCTATTATTTGGCTTATGGTTCTCTTGAACTTAGATTCACTAGATTTAATACTAGGATAAATCCTTTTATTTTTGCTTTGTTATAATTTTCTATTCACTATCACGTGTTTTTACTAATTTATTACTTTCTTCATCGCAAATTAGTTGTTCATTTTTTCCTTTACATGCTTCAAAAAATTATAAAAATATAAAGAATAGTTTTATCAATTTACCCCTAAAAAACTTCTTTAAAACTTTACAAACTTGTTTCATTTTTTTTAAAAAAAAATAGTAAGGAAAGGGAGAATTTAATTAATTCTAACTTGATTTTGTAAATTGATAAATAATTTGGAATAACTATTTTTAAAAATATGGATAACTAACATGTAAGGGAGAGAATAATTCACTATCATCTTATTCATTTTATTTAATCATATGCTAACTAACTATAAATATGAGCCTTTAATCGTCATCTTTGTGCACACTAACAACTACAATGTGCATATAATTAAAAGAAGGTTGGTATTGTATAAAAGAGAGTATTAGATTATTAAGGGAAGCTCATATAATGGTGAAGCTTAATTTGGATTTAATAATTATTGTATAGTTTTTTCTGGGAAATAGAATGAAAATTTGTAGAAAACTTATTTTCCTCCAAATTTTCATACTAATTCCTAGGAAAATCTCCATGTAATTCATAGTTTTCTTGTAGTTTGTTCTAGTCATACAATATTAGTGATCCGTTATTTTCTAGATAAAATATGTCAAGAGTAAATACTAAATTTTGTTGGAGTGGACTTGAACTCTAATACTTTCTTTTTATATATATATAATAATATACTTTTCATATTATCTATGCCTCTTTCTTCTAAATTTTAAGCTTCTTATCATTTTAGAAATACATTGAACCATTATTTAGTGTTACGTTTGTTGAACAAACAAAGACGAAAAGCCTGCAGAGTGCAGAGTACGTGGAAATTAAGCAGGGTGGCGTCTTGTGCATAAAGTAGTGTACAAACAGACAATGCAAGACGCACTCATCAACCAATCGCCCATAAATTGAAGAGTGACATCCATTTTACTTATCGTCCTTATGAAGTATATATAATTCAAAATAAAATATACATAACTTTGTTTTGATTTTTATCTTTATTTACAAATATAGTGATAATTTACTCAAATTATACTTTATTTAATATTTTTTCAGTACAAAATAAAATATGATAAAAAAAAATAATTCATTGGGATTGATTTATGAACCGTCTCAACGGCTGAAGATGAGGCATGAAATGTAAAGTCATTTAACATAGCTCGTGTTTCGGGTCATCAAGAAAGGCGTGCACTTTCCTTTATATCTCCTTTTTTGTTGATATAGTACCTTCCTTTTTTTTTGTCACATCCTCATTTTAATTTCCATTTTAATATTTAAATGTATGATATACTAAAAGGAATAAACGTAATAAATATGTTATTATCCTACCATAATTAATCTATAATTTCCATATTTATCTCATCAAATTATTAATTTGGCACTAATTGAGCTAAATCATCCCAAAAATATCTTTCTCATTTTCAACTATTTAACTTGAGACTGTTTCCCCTGCCTAAAATGAAAAACTTACAAATATGGCAATAATTCAACTTTAAATGATTATAATTTCAAACCAAAATAGAATAGTATAAGGTAAATATTTTATCGTATACATAAGTTCTTTTCCGCGTTTACAGAAGATGCTCCCCCCTTACCCCTTTCTTTCCTGACTTGTTTTTATATGTATGTCAGCCAATGCACGACCAATATTTTCAACCCCAAGACTCAAATACTACGTACTTACTCGTTTATTTTTATTTGTTTATTATATTAAAATTAATATTTTTTATATCTATTTTAAAATATCACTAAGTTATTTTCGATACTGCATATATTAAATTTAAAAAGTGATATAATTAAATGATCATCATATTCATTACTTCTTAATAAATGTGTCAAGCTAATATATAATAAATAAAAATGAACAAAAGTAATACTCTCCACTTTTACTTTCTTCCAAAAAAAAAAAAAACCTTCTGCATTCGGTCGTACCACACCTACAAGTATTATAGAGTTAGTTTATTAAATAATTGAATATTCATATAAATGGTTGGTAAAGAAAATAATGTTCTCCTTTGAATGAATAGTGTTCAATAAAAACATGATCAAACTAGTACTAGAGCGGACGAAGGGGGAGATTCTAGAACGCTAAAAGAATAAACAAGGACCGTACGAGGAAAAAGGATCAGACAAATTACTACTATTTCATTTTCTTATGTTAAAGAGGGCATATATATTTAGATCGGTTTTAAAAATTCAAGGCTATTAATTTCACTTTAAATAAGTGTATAAGGTTAAAGAATCACTCACAAAATTTAAGTGGGTAAGAATTTTTTTCAAAAGAAGTTTAAGGGTAATTTTGTGTATTGTATTATTTGAATAAAAAGTCTTTTTATAAGTCAGGTTAATTAAAATTATATATAATTATTTTTAATTGAAGAGGGTTCGAAAAAATTCAGACGTTGCGCAATATAATCCACGTCATGTACGTGCATGACACAGGCACATATTCGTAAATAGTATTACTGTACTAAATACAATTGACCATTTAGTACTTGATGACAACTTGACAATACGATACATTTCAACACGTGCTTCTTCATGGCATTAACAAGTGGGAATAATCAAGCTACATTTACAATTTACCCAAAGTAAAACAAACATACATTTATAGGAATAAGTTATTTTTAAGATCTACTAATTACAATTATTTAGAATACTTACACTTAATTGCAAGATATAGCAATACATCATCATTATAATTAAATAATAGGAAAAAAAAATGAGAGATGGGTTTTGCGAAATTTCGAATTGAAACTCAAAGAAAAACATAAACAATAAGTTGTTTTTATTTTGTATGTCGAATATATATTATTTTTATGTCCAATACATACATTGACATACCCACAACGTACAAAATATATACAAGTAACATATAAAATACGTACAACAAAAATGTATATTGTTTTATTTGTTTTTAGCAAATTATATATTATTACCAAATTTTTTAAAAAAAAGAGGAAGAATTAGTGTTGCTTTTTAAAAATAAAATAGATTATTCCGCTAATTAAGGTAAATTTATCCTTAATTTTTGTATATGTAAGTAAAAGTTCGCCGTCCATCCTTGAAATGGCAAATCTATTTCAAAGTCCAATCACCGATACGGTAAAAGCTATGAATAAGTTTAGGTAATTGAAGAAAAGTAGATGTTGGTTCATTCGGTCAAATTTGGTTATATTCTATGTATCTACTCCACAAGTTGGTAATATTGCTAAAAAAAGAAAGTTGTAACGTTAACCTACCACGGTGGAAAAGTCTTAATCAAGTCTTGTGCCCAACATGATCCCTCTTTTCATGATTTTTTTTTTTCATTAGATGTTTAGTATTTATATTAAAGTTTGATTAAATTTAAATTTACGTTGAAAAGTCGCTTCATAATAAATATAACTCTCCAGTGAGATAAAACATTCAATTAAGGATAAAAAAACACTCATCACTCCACCACAATGATGATACCATCGTTGGTCCCTCTTTTCATGGTTAGTGTACCCATTGTTGAATGTCTTGGCTACTCTAAAACATTCTAATATTATTGATGTAATGACACTCTACCCTCTAGAACATTTACACACCAACTTTCATGTTCTATTTAAATGAGTTGTAATATTATAGGCATAATACATAAATATAACCCTTAACTTGGCTTTAACAGACAACCATGTCTTCTAACTTTGAGTATGCATAAGTTGACACTTAAACTTGTATAAAATCGAACAAGTAGACACACTTATCCTACATGGTATATTACACATAGGACGCCACGTAGGACACAAAATTGTCATATAGGGTGTCATGTAGGACAAATGTGTCTATTTGTTCAATTTTATACAAGTTTAAGTGCCTACCTGTGCACATCCAAAGTTAAAGGTCATAATTGTCAACTGACGTCAAGTTAAGGGTCATGTTTATGTATCGTAATAATGTTCGATAAATGTATATTTTAATATATCAAATGTAATACTCTACATAAAACTAAGTGTTTTTATATGTAATTAATATGTGTTATTTGTATATTGATCGATGATTGTAATTATTAGCGAAAATTTCATATATAACATATATTATAGTATTATTTTGGAGCTATAGCAGTAGAGTTTCAGTTTCAAGTTATAGCATTTACAATTTCAGGTTTTAACAAATTCACCAAAAGAGAAATGTTTTATTAATTGGAAAAAAATTGTAAAAGAAAAATAAACAAAATTGTTTTTTTAAAAACGGAATTAAAAAACAATAAATTAAAAGATTGAATTTGTGGGTTGTTATTTAATTTGAAATTATTATAGATAATTAATGATTAGCACTAAATAAGCAATCCAACCAAATTAACATTATTTTTTATCCTTAATTAACTCAATTATGTTAAAATTAAATCTAATCAGATCATTTCCTTCTTTTCATCAAAGTTTCTCTCTCTTCATTCTTCATCCAAAAAAAATAAATCTCAGGAACGAATAATTGAATATTTTTTTCATTGAAAAAATTAATTTTATTGATATGGATAATTGCGTATCAATTTTAATTAAACACGGTGGAAGATGGGATCATTCGGGTAAGTATTTAGTATTGTTTATTGTTTGTTTTTAAGTTGAGTTGAAACGAAAAATTATTTTGTTTAACTGAAAATGTTGTAAAATGTATGATATTAGTGATTTTAAGTTTTTGTGATTGTTTTGTGTATTTTTTCTTAAATTATAAAGTGATTGTATATTTGCGAATGAATTTAATAGAATTTTTGGAAAGAAATCTGTAAGAAAAATGTGTTAAGTTATATGTAAACAAAATTATTTGGATTTTTTGACAAATTGTATGACAAGTGGTTTTAGTTGGTATTAAATTCTAAATTTTACTGGATCATATTAGATGTTGTCATCGCTGAAGAAATTAGTGAGTTAGAAATTAATTATCTGGTACGATTAAAAAAATGTATTTGTAATGAGTGAGTAATTGTTGTATGAAATGTGTATTAAGTGTGTTTGAATGTTGATATGATATAAGCTGTCTTTGTGACATGTGCATGAAATGTATATTAAGAAAGTATGAATTTTGTTTGTAGTCGTGTCTGACGAAATGCATGAAAAGTTTTTTTAATGGTGTATTGATGGTGAAATTTTATGTAGACATTTGTGGATAAAGTTTTTTGTTATTAAATAAGTATTTGATGTATGATTTATGTATTATAGTAGTATGAAAGTGCTTGGAATGTACTATTTGAATGATATTTGTAAGAATTGTTTGTTTAATTAAATATAAAAACTGTTTTGTAATATTCTGTCTATCTGAATAATATTTGTATTTCGAATTGTTTGTTTATAATTTGATACCTTTTTTTTTTAATGAAACAGGGCATTATGTGAATTTTCAAATGGAAGGGGTTTTATATGATTCTTCTAGTCTTTATAGTGGTCTATTAAGCGTGATAACATCACAGCTTATGATAGATACTAATATAAATGATTTAGAGATAAAATATTTAGTAGATGATCGATGCCCACCTGTTAGAATACACAATGATGTTGGTGTGCGTGTTTTCTTAGATCAAAAGAAAGTTAATTTGGATTTCTTTACTAAATATTCATTGTGCATAACTTAGTTTATTCATTCAGTAATCATACAAAATGCATACTCTTATAAATTTAGTTTTTTTATATGTGTTTCAATTTATACAAGATTCATTCATTCAATACACAAAATTCATAAAGTTGTTAATAAAAATTGTTCCTAATTAAATGTATTGTATATATTAGTAATACTTATAAAAAGTTAATTACGTAATTTATTCAAACACTATTTTTATGGTTTAATCCATTGTTTTTTTTTATGTGTTTCAATTTATTCAAGATTCATTTATTAAGTACACAAATTTCATACAGTTGTTACTAAAATTTGTTCCAGATTTAATATATTGTATATATTAGGACTACTTATAAAAAGTTAATTATGTAGTTAATTCAAACACTATTTTTATGGTTGGGCATACATATATTAAGCATATTTATGTAATTCAAACACTAATTTTAGGGGTGATAAATGTATTGTAAATATTAGTAATACTTATAAAAAGTTAATTATGTAATTAATTCAAACATTGTTTTTATGGTTTAATCACTGGTTTTTTTTATATGTGTTTCAATTTATTCAAGATTCATTCATTAAGTACACAAATTTCATACAGTTGTTTCTAAAATTTGTTCTAGATTTAAATGTATTGTATATATTTGGACTACTTATAAAAAGTTAATTATGTAGTTAATTCAAACACTTGTTTTATGGTTGGTCATACATATATTAAGCATATTTAATTCATGAGAAAATAAGACAGACGCATACACTGATCATTGATTAATCATACATAATGCATTCTATAAGAATTTTTTATTTATACACTATTCAATAATACCAAATCTGTCAAATTGTTTATATTTAAAATTGTCTCATATTTAAGATATTGTATATATTAGTGACTAATTTAAGATGTGGTCATACACATAATAATTACTTTTAATTCAAACTAAAATAAGAAAACAATGAAAACACAATTTGCGTTTTTAATAGTAAATTCATAATCATATTGATATAACTGGTATTTCATACCTGTTTCATACATTCAATATACACATTACTGCTTAAAAGATAGTGTATCCGAACTGTATGAATTATGTATAGTAATTTTGTTCTGAACTTATGAAACCCAAATATTATAAAAAAAATTTCATATCAGACACTATGTGCACAGTGTTAACTATTTTATAACACTCAAACAAGAATAAAAAGGTGCAATCAATTGTTTTGATAACATATTGTAGTATATATCATCAAATACTTAAACGGTAAAGAATTATTCAAAAGTTAAACATGAAAAAATTATCCAAACGCTAAACAGAAAAAAATTATCCAATCAACTATTTCGACTTTTTAATCGGTGGTATTGGTGTAGGATAATCAATTGTATCCGGAACGTGTTCTTTTGCTAGCCGAGGTCCACCATATTTGCTAGCAACTGTCCCCGTAACTTCACTTTCGTTGATCGCGCCATCTTCAGACAGTATGTTAAAAGGATGGAGCATGAGCATCATCGATTAAGGTTTCATCAAATTTGGGGCTCTTTCTTGGAGTTTCCATCGATTTCTTAGACATGATTAATCGGTTTGATTTTGGAGTGTTGGTGGATTTTGGCGGTTTTATTTTGGAGAAGATGAGAAACAATGGAGAGAGAATGATAGTGTGGGTGGTGGGTTGAGGTGTGTGTGAGTGAAGAAACGTGTGGGGGTGGGGGTGAGGGGGGTGTACGATTGGTGAGGGTAATGGTAAACAAGGAAAATATATTGAGTAAATCTCTAAATTTGGGTAACTGACATTTTCTTTTTAAAAAAGGAAGTAAAAAACAAATTAATTACCTATTATTAATTAATATTAAAAACCTATAAATATATTAATGATTTATTAAATAAATATAATTTAAATTTAAAATAAAAATAATTTTAATTGATATATCATAACCAGTAAATATTCTGTTATAATCAAGAATTTTTTAAAAGTAGGTTTAAAACTCGTAATATTTACTCTTAAATGTGTATATGGGGTGATTTTTCCTAATTATTATTAGCCGGCCAACACATTACACATATACCTTTTTTTGTCAAATTACTAAAATCAATTTATTTCGATAAGATTTTTTTAAAGGGTTTTACGGAAAATTATTGTGAAATAATAGCAGTTCATGTTTGGTTGAGTCATCAAATATGTGTTTTTGCTAATATTTTAAACGGAAAAGGGTCAAAAATACCCATGAAGTACAAGAAAAGGTTTAAAAATACCCTCCATTCATCTTTTGGTCTAAAAATATCCTTCTACTAATCTTTTTGGTCTAAAATTATCCTTCCATCCACCTTTTTGCTCACTTATACCCTTACAACTAACAATCCTCTCTCTCTTTTTTTTAAATACTTATTATGTATCATTTTCTTATTGAATGAAATAAAAATGCATCTCTATTAATTTTTTTCCATAATTTATCCAAATCAAAACAATATAATCTTTTCAAGATCCAAGAATATATTTTTTTAAATCTAGTAATTTCTATTTTCTATAGCTTTTTTCCAAAAAAAAATTGTTTTAGATAATTAAAATATTTTTAAAAATACAAGTCATGCCACAATTACAGGGGCATAATATATTAATATAAATCCTAAAAAAATGTCTATCTTCTTTTTTTTTAATAAAAAAGATCATTTAATTTTTTTGACTAATAATCTTGTTGTCCGCGTCATTAGTGATCAAATCTTGGACTGGTGCACCAACTGGAACAACTTTTTTTTAGGATTTATATTAATATATTATGTCTCTGTAATTGTGCCATGACTAATATTTTTTAAAATATTTTAATTATCTAAAACAATTTTTTTTTTTGGAAAAAAGCTATAGAAAATAGAAATTACTAAATTTTAAAAAATATTTTTTGTGGATCTTGAAAAGATATATTCTTTTGATTTGGATAAATTATGGGGGAAAATTAATAGAGGTGGATTTTTATTTCATTCAATAAGAAAATGACACATAATAAGTAATTAAAAAAGAGAGAGAGGGTTGTTAGTTGTAAGGGTATAAGTGAGCAAAAAGGTGGATGGAAGGGTAATTTTAGACCAAAAAGATGAGTAGAAGGTATTATTAGATCAAAAGATGGATGAAGGGTGTTTTTAGACCTTTTCTTGTACTTCAGGAATATTTTTGGCCCTTTTCCGTATTTTAAAAGAATACATGTGAGTGTTAAATTAGAAAAAAAATAACTACTTATTTTAATTTGTTATATATAAATTTTTAATTGGATAATTTTGTCCTAAAAATGAAAGTATTTTGTTTTTGGGAGAAATTACTTTTTTCAGCTCGTGTTTGAAAGTAGGGGTGTGCACTATTCGGATTAAACCGAATAACCAAATCAAATCAAACCAAAATTATTTTTGAATTGGTTTTTTGGTTTTTCGGATTGGTTTTGGATTAATAAATTACTTTGTTTGGTTTCAAATTTTAAAAATTAAAAATCAAAAAACCTAAAAAAATCGATTTATATATATATATATATATATATATAATGTTTAGGCTTAGAATTAAGTTGGAGTTAACCACTTTTGTCCCTTTTTGGTTATTAACTTTCATGATGATTACACTTATATTTTATGTTTGAATTACATCTATAATTGGTATACTTATAAGTATTGTATTTTAAGTTTTACTTATGATTTATATTAGAAAGTATATTTAAGGGATTAAATATTATTACTTTGGTTATATATGTTATTAATTATTGACATGACCGAATAACCAAACCGAAAAAAGTCGAACCGAATAGAGGAAAACCAAACCAAACCAAATTTATTTTGGATCCGATTGGGTTACACTTTTACAAAACCAAAAATCGAAAATCCAAACCGAATAGTGTAAAACCAAATCGAAAAACTGAGTGCACACCCCTACTTGAAAGACGAAAAACAAACGAATTACTGCTACTATTAAAAAATAGTTAGCTCTTGTATTTAACACATAATTTTGAAGTTTAAACTCGAACGATTGTGTCTCTCAAGTCAAAGTTTTTGAAAATACATTTTATTTGATTTTTATTTTTTTTTAAGTTTTGAAAATTTAATTAAATTTTATAATCAAACAAATATTTGAAGAGGTTTTTTCAAAATATCTCATAATTTATGACCAAACGTCAACTTATTTATCAAAAACTTAGTCAAACATATTCATTCACTAAAATAATTATTATTTTTTGCTTAAAAAAATAAACACGTTCAACAATTGGGAAGCTAGTTAAATCAAACAATAAGTCCCACCGTTGAAATAAGTAGCATTTTATTCTCGTAAATTGAGCAAATATACCAACTTTCAATTTTGTCTTTACAACATAGTATACTAGTATGATATACTTGGCATTTGCGTAAATATGTACAAAACTCAAATAGTAACGCTATAAGTTACGATGTCTGACCTGTAGTTTGTTTTGATGCGAAGAAGGCTACTATTTATAGAAACTGTATATTTTGTAAAAGTATTTTACAGTAAAAGAATTTTTTTTCGTAGTGTTCGATAAAAGAATACATTTACGATAAATGGTACTCCCTTTGTCTCTAATTACTTGTCCACTTTTTCTTTTATAATTGTTCCTAATTACTTGTCCATTTTGACAAATCAAGAAAGAACAATTTTTTTACCTATTATACCCTCAATTAAATGACTAATTACTTTGAAAAATGTAGAACTTTTCATCCACTTCATAATTAATATGAGTAAAATGGTAAACTCGCTATATCATTAATTATTTTCTTAATAGGTGTGTCAATTCAAAAGTAGAAAAGTAATTAGGGACAGAGGGAGTAAATCTTAAAGGCATGTAAGCAAAGTGTGACACTATTTTTTGGAGTCCGAAGCAAAAAGGGCAACTTTTTTTTTTTTCAAACAACAAAAACGACACATAAAAAAAAAAAAATTAACCAAAAGGTAAATATCTCCTGACGGAGTGATTTTGTTCTGACAAAGAAATAAAAATCGCTGCGAAACGCAGCGATTTTCTCAAAAATAAAAATTTCTTTAAAATCGTTGCTATAAGCAGCATTTTTTTATATATAAAAAAGTAAAATTGTTTAAGAAATTTTTTTTAAAAAAGTTTTGAAGTTATATCGCTGTTATAGCAGCGATTTTGTTTAAGAAATTATTTTTTTAAAAAAATAAAAAATTCTATCCTTGCAGAGAATTTAATAAAAAAAAATTAAAAAATTAAACTGAAGACAGCGATTTTCATAAAAAACTTTTTTTGAAAAAATCTTTATCCTTTCAGAGATTTTAATGAAAATTAAAAGAAAAAAATTAAAATTGTTTAAAAAACTTGTTTTCTTTTTAAATGGCTGCCGCCGATAATTTATGTAATTTAAAACTTGTTCTTTATGATTTTTTTTTAATTCCTTAACAAAAAATCGCTGCTTTCACTTTTAATTTTTTTTTTATATAAAAACGCTGCTATATAGCAGCGTTTTTAAAGAAATAATGATTTATTTTTTTTGTGAAAATCGCTGCTAAGGTAGTGATTTTTATTTCTTTTAACAGTCAATTTTTGTCAGAAGAAAATTGCTACATCAGGAGCAATTTAACCCTTTTGGTTAATATTTTTTGATGTGCCGTTTTTGTTTTTTGAAGGAAAAAAATGACCCTTTTGACTTCGGATTACATTTAGACAAGTGCTGGAATCAGTTAAAAGCACACCAATATAGGTTATGGTAAAATGAATATGATTATTTTATTCTTGATTAAAAATCTTAAATTAAAATTTTGAATATGAAAAAAAATTATGATAGGAAAATTTTCCCTTGACCGGATCTTAATACATTTATGTAAATTTGAATTAATAAAAAATTCAATATAAATCAAAACTGAAATAAGAAACGAAAAAAATGTGAAATGACTTGAAAGTTAAAATATTACTCCTCGGTAAAGGGAAATAACTTCTGAACAAGAGAAATTAGAAATACTTTTCTAAACGAAATGGGTTTACTATTCACAATTTGAATGGAGTAATTAAACAATGAAACTGTAACGCAATTAAAAATAATCAAACCCAAGAAAATTTCTATCAATTGAAAATTTTCTATCATTAAATGACCGTGATCGGCTTACAAGTTTCATATTATTTGTCATGTTATCAAAAATAAATATTTTAATTTATTATCTATTTTTAAAAATAGAAATAAAAATTATTACTATCATTAAATACATTGTCAGTAGTCAACTGTAAATTTTTAAAACATAACTAATAAAATAATTTTTTAAAGTAAGTGTCATTTAAAATAGGGAAATGGGTCAAATGCCCTCAATCTATTAGAAATTGTTCAAAAATGTCCTCCTTCCAACTATTGATTTAAAAATATTCTTAACCTTTTTTTTAGGCTCAAAAATGTTCTTTAATTAATAGAAATATGACATGGAGTTTAACTAAACAAATGACCAATTTTCATTGGTCCACCTAATTTTTTATCAAATAAAAAAATCCACCCATCCATCCCAATACCCAAACCCATTTTCACCATCAGTTTTAAGCCTTTCTCTGCTCTATCTTCTTCCTTTGTTTTCTTTCTTTAAAGAATAACTTCAATTCCAAATACAACAGTAAATTGCAGCACTTAACTGGCTAAAAATCAAGTAAATTGCACTATTTAACAAAACAACATTTAAAATATGCATTTTAACAGCTAAATTGCAGCAACTATGATAAATAAAATGTGAATTTTAAGCCAAAAACAACAACTTTCAACCCAACAAACAAAAATTAAAATGAAAGCTTGAAACCAAAAAATAACAGCTAAATGTAGATTCAAATCACTAAATTACATAGTAGATTTCTTATCCATTTCTTGACCAAAATAAGTTTAGAACTGTATTAACAAGTCTCATATTATATTGTTGAAATTTTAAATTGTTGGTTACTGATGCCGCAAGGTGGGAATTTACATATCCGCGTCCACATCATGAAATGATTTGCAATCAATCTTCACTAGCGATTACATGATTAGCCTTGATTATGAGAAGCAAATAAATTTTTAAACATTGAATTTGAAGGAAGAAAACAAAAATTAAATTAAGTTAAAATGGCAGATGGGAGAAAGGGGAAGGAGAAGAAAGAATGAAGAGAGATAACATTTGGGTTAGACTTACTAGAAATGGGTTTGGGTGTTGGAATGGGTGGGTGGGTTTTATTTAATTTGATTAAAAAAATTAGGTGGACCAATGGAAATTGATCATTTGTAAAGTTAAATTTCATGTCATATTTCTGTTAATTAAAGGACATTTTTGAACCTAAAAAAAGTTAAGAGCATTTTTAAACTAATATGTGGAAGGAGAATATTTTTAAATCATTTCTGATAAATAGAGGGCATTTTTAACCTTTTTCCCTTTAAAATAAAACGGAAATAGTAGTTTCCATTATAATACAAGCACACCATAAAAATAACAACATACAGGCACTTGAAATATTTATAATGACATTATTAACCCTGTGGACAGAAAGTGGCAATTTCGGTAAGTAGCACCATTGGGAGGGGCATCAACGTAAAAACAAGTGCCGGCTCTCCGCAACATTTTCGGCCCTTTATAAAACAGAGTTGGCATCTTTTGGAAACGCAACCAATTAGCTTACAATTATACGTTTTCCGTCAAAACCAAAGAAAACCTCATTTTCTTGTTCTTGTGGCGAGAGAAACTCAAACATAAATCATGTGTGGCGGTTCTATAATCTCCGATTACGTAGACCCTAGCCGGACTTCTCGCCGGCTCACCGCCGAGTTGCTATGGGGTCGTTTCGATCTCAGTAAGAAGCAAAAAAATCCCAACAATTATCACTCTAAGCATTTGCGATCTGAAGTTGTTGATGACTTTGAGGCCGATTTTCAGGACTTCAAAGAGTTATCTGATGATGAGGATGTTGAAGTCGATGTCAAGCCATTTGCCTTCTCTGCTTCCAAACACTCTACTGGTATTAATTACTTGATTTCTATGGACTCTTCTAGTTTTTTTTCTGGCTTGAATTGAGATTTTGTGTCTGCTAGTGAAGTTGTTGTTGTATTATTTTGAATTTATTCAACTGGACAAAATGGTTAACTTTGGAAATGGGGGATCCAAGATGCTATTTTATTTTACTTAATTAGCTAAAAAGAAAAGAAAAATTAAACTAAATATCCTTTCACCTAGCTGATTAAAATAAAAATAGCCCGCAGATGTATAATCTATGTATATTGCCTAAAAAAGTAAATAGAAAATTTGTGTGAAGATTCCTGAAGAAAAATGTGTGGCATCTAAAAGGAGGAAGGTGACAAGATGCCATTTTTTTTTACTTGATTAGCTGAAATAATGATAAGTGCAGAAAAGGCATTCATGTTTTGAGAAGCCTTAAATCTACCTTTATTATTTAAGTTTCATGAACTTTCATGTATCAAATTTGACATAGTTTTGATGAATTTTGGTTGCTAACTTTATGAAATGCTTTTAAGACAATAGAAGAAGGTCATGTAAAATCGATCACAAATGTTGTTGTGTTGTTTGTTTGGATCAATATTTCCTGTCTAGATCCAATTTGATTGTTAAATGGTTACTTTGGGAAAAATTTCTATCGATGAACTCTCTTCCCTAAGAAACTGTTTCATCATGCTTACATAATAAAGTCCATCACTTTGATGATGATTTTTGGTAATAAGCTTAGATCTAGGCTTCTCAGTTCTGTAGGTTTTAATTTGGGGAGGTAGGCTTTAACATATGGGTTGAAACCTGGTATTTATAGCTCAAACCCTGTATATGTGAGAAATTCAATTACCAACACTTGAGACCTTTTTCCTAGAATTCAGAATCTATAAAGTTCAAATCTCTTTTATCATCATACCAAGAGAGATTTTGGAAGGCTTGATTTTGTGTAAGTTGTTGCCTTTAGCAATCTAGCACTAGTGTTATCAGCGAACATGTTCTGCGTGGTTGATTTGTAATTAAGTTTCTTATGTTTTATGGTTATTTATATAGCATGCTATTTGGTGGATTTATATATCAATGAAAATTTATGATGGATGAATGAAAAACTTAATAATTCATTTTATTTTCTGAAGGTTCCAAATCTTCGAAAACTGTTGATTCAGACAAGGATGCTGCTGATAAATCTTCTAAGAGAAAGAGGAAGAATCAGTATAGGGGAATCAGACAGAGACCTTGGGGCAAGTGGGCAGCTGAAATACGTGACCCAAGGAAAGGGGTTCGGGTCTGGCTGGGAACCTTCAATACTGCAGAAGAAGCTGCCAGAGCTTATGATATTGAGGCTAGGAAGATCAGAGGCAAGAAAGCTAAGGTAAATTTTCCCGATGAAGCTCCAGCACCTGCATCAAGACACACTGTTAAGGTGAATCCTCAGAAGGTCCTTCCTGAGGAGAGCCTGGATACACTTCAATCCGACTCAGCAATCATGAACAGCGTGGAGGATGACCATTATGATTCTTTCGGATTTTTTGAAGAGAAACCCATGATAAAGCAGTATGGATATGAGAATGGGAGCAGTGCTTCTGCAGATACGGGATTTGGCTCATTCGTCCCTTCAGTTGGTGGTGATATCTACTTCAACTCTGATGTAGGAAGCAACTCTTTTGAGTGCTCTGATTTTGGTTGGGGAGAGCCATGCTCCAGGACTCCGGAGATATCATCTGTTCTGTCAGCTGCTGTTGATAGTAATGAAGCTCAATTTGTTGAAGATGCCAATCCCCAGAAAAAGCTGAAATCGTGCACCAACAATCCCGTAGCTGATGATGGAAACACCGTTAACATGCTATCTGAAGAGCTTCCTGCTTTTGCACCCCAGATGAATTTCTTTCATCTCCCATATATGGAGGGAAATTGGGATGCATCAGTTGGTAACTTCCTCAACACAAGTGCAACTCAAAATGGTGAAAATGCTATGGACCTGTGGTCCTTTGATGATGTTCCTTCTTTAATGGGAGGTATCTTTTAAGTCAACATGCCTAAGTTTTGTAAATAAGGCTTCATGTGAGTGAGTTTTGCTGTTGTATAATGTACTTAGTGCAAATATTTGATATGTTAATTTGATCTCCGTTAACTTGTTCTTTTAGGTGTGTCTGCTGGTGGAAGAAGAATGATCCACAGAGAAACATGATTAAGCCATGGATTATGCACTCAATAGAGCAGTGCATAGGTAATTAGGTTTAATTAACTACTTACTAGAGATGTTAAATTTCAAGTTTTTCTTAAAAACAATTGGGCTGTATGGATTATGACAATTGATGAGACCTCGATGCTTGCTACAACGTTGCTTTTGGTGTTTACAAGTTACTTCATTCACATGGAACTATTCTTTCAATTCACTCATTTGCATGTGCAGACACCAATAAATAAATAATGCAACTTGGCAGACCTGAACTTATACGATGAGTACATTGGTGAATAAGCGTTGCCATTTTCTATGTCAGTCTATAGAGGATTCATCAATGTCTGTTGGAGCTCAATTTTCGAGATATTCCTTAATGTTTTTGCCCCACCTCTCATTGTTTGAATGAACTCTTATCTTCATTTGCAAGTGTTTTGGGGTGTAGATATTGTTCTTGTTAATATTAGTGTAATTGATTTTTGTAAAAATATATTGTACATTTTGTGGGAAAATGGATCTGGAACACGTTTATAGATGATTTCGATTTGTAAGTTAAAAGTGTGAATGTACATGCTGCAGTGTAATTTCTTTACTGGTGTGTAAACGCTACGTCTTTGTTATCAGTTTTTTTGAGAAGTGAAGGTGAGTTCAGAAATCATGTTAAAAGAGTCACTATCGACCTGCGTGAATTCAAATTAGTTGAAAAACCGGAAAGAAAAAGGTTAGTCGGCATGGTAAGAAAAGAAGGTACAGGTTAGGTAAAGACATGACTGGTGTGGGGGAGAGCTATTGGTGGGTAGGTGACATGGTTGTTGAGGTGAAAGCATTGGAAACGTGGGGAGCCTTAAAATTATGCAATTTCCTAATTATTTATTTTAACTATCTAGAATGGAAATAAATTAATTCAAATTTATATCACACTTAATTCATCAAAGAATATTTTCTATCGAAAACTCAATTGAAAATATAATATAGTATTGTACTTGGTGGTTTAATGATAAACGTGAAAGAAAAAGTTGTGGTGGTATGTCATTGTGTCAGGCAGATAGTTTTGGAGTTACATATGTGTCTGTCCGTGATCGTATGAAAGTAGTACAATAATTAGGAGTAAGCACGAGAGCCGGAGGTTCGTTTGTTATATGGACAAATATAAATAGTTATGGAACAAAAATTATTACATATTATTTTATCTTTTATTTGGTTAATAATTCTTGAATAAATTATACCAAAATTAATAATTAGTATCAAAATAAGTTATTATTTATGATGGAAAATAATAATAGTATTGGAATTAATTATCATGAGATAAAATAATGAAAATGACAACAAAAAAAAATGTTGAAGTCGCTCGAGCCATTTTTCCTACTAAATAAGGTGAAAGATATTTTTATAAACAAATAATGGTTATTTATAATATAATAAGTCAAACAGTCCATAAATGTATTTTGTAGGGGTTCCTACCATACTTTATAAGAAAAGGGTAATTGGTGGATATTCATGTTTAATGATGGATAATACGAGTTGATCCATATTTGACCTATTTAAATAATTGGATAACCAATCCATTTAACATGAGTTAGATCGAGCGATAACCATACATTTTATCCATTCTATCATACCTGCTCGCCTCCAATAACGCCATGTGTGCAAACATTTGCACCGATTTCTAACGAGTCATTTGCATTTTTACCCTATTTTGTAGTGGTCTTTAATTTATGTCCCCCATAACAAATAAATTTTAGTCAAACATAAATTTACATTTTCTTATCTTAATATTCTCTTCTATAATTATGCTCTGACATGACTTTAGTTTCTAAAGAACTTTGATTATCAAAAGACAGAAATTTTATGAATTCTAACATTAGCCCAGGTAAACCCAATTCAAGCGTATCTCAACCTGGCCCAACTCATTACCTTAGCTTAAGAACAAAGGTGGCGGAGAAAGTCCAAATAAAGAATTTAGAGCAAAAAAAGAGAGAAGAAGAAAGCAATTATTTAATTTTAAGTTGAAGAAAGGAATAGGATCAGAAAGACAGTGGTAGAAAGAAAAACATCACATTCCTCCTTACAATTGAAGGCTTCACTAATATTATAAAGACAAATTAAATACAAAACCACATTTAAGAGATATTAAACTAATTAAACCCATACCAAAATTCCAAATATGATTTGCTTCATTTCATGTCATGGATTATATTTCATATTATTATCAAGCATTTTCTTTCAAAAAATGCCTCTTCTTTCTTTTCACCTTCATATTCTTGATAGCCCTTTTGGTTGTGATTATTCCTTCCATCCTTTACTTAATCTTGAAGCCCCAAAATCCTAATTTCACTCTTCAAACATTAAAGGTACAATCTTACAACTTGAACGTCTCGAATTCAGGCTCCGACCCCCTATTTTCATCCGTGATAAGTCTGACACTGCTTGCGCAAAATCCTAATAAGGTTGGCATAAGATATAAACCGACGCGTTTTCACGTGTTTAATGAAGGAGTAGTGATTGGAATGATTCAAGTTCCTGCCTTTTATCAACCTCCTCGTAGTAATAACTTAACGTTGGAGACTCGAGCAATATTTTACTGCGTGAACGTTACACAAATTTTGTCTAATATTTCATTGCAACAAAATAGTTCCACAAAAAGTGTTACATTAGCAAGCATATTGGGTGATGTTAAAGCTCAAGTCAAACTTTTCAATGTCAACTTGCCTAAGGTGAAGGTTTGTACTTTTTCATTTGTCAAGTTAGTTCTTTCTTTCTTCCTTAGACAAAACGATTTTATGTAATTATCTTTTAACTGATCTGATAATGCTTTTTAATTTAAAAAAATTACGTTAGAAGTTAGATATAGAAGTTGAATTTTTATATTACTTGTGATTTCTAGTACTTATAATTGTATTTCCTGTTGCAATTTTGTGAAGCTGGCGATGGAATGCGCCATAAATATTGACCAGAACTATATTAAACTCAGTGACCAAATGGCCTACAACTTGAAAGCAGGAAAATCTAATACGGTATGGACGATTATTATATAGTTAATACTTTAAATTGATATTACGCATTGTTCATAATGTTAACACTCTATTTATTTTTTTCAATTTTCCAGATATCTCTTCCAATGAACAATATCAGGGGAAGTTTCTCCAATAAGTGCACTGCATCTATTTACATCTAAGGAACTGATACTTTGTACTCTAATACCTTTATTTTGTGTAAATGCAGTTTTGGATATTCTTAATTATTTGTTACGTACCAAGTAGTCCATTACGAGATTTAGAAAAGTATATATGTATAATTTGCTAGTAAAACGTGCGATTTTTAATAACATGTGAGAGATGTTTGAATTATAAGTCTGAATTCGACAGTCAAATTAAATGGTAGTTTCATGTCGTCGTCGGATTTTTTTTTAAACCAAACCAAAAAGTGTAAATAAGTAGTAAAGTTTATTTACAAGGAAAGAGTGCGACATCAATTAATTAGTCGTCAATCTACGCGGCTATTTCATCTATATATGTTGTTAAAATTTGTACGTTCTTAGTCCACTTTAATTTCTCAAAACAACTTTTTCCGGTCGTCATTACTTATTTTTAAAAATTATGGAGAAGGTTGAAAGATAAAGCAAAGTGGTGTTTAAACAAATATCAACGTGAATGAATTATTTCCTAAACAATGAATTGTCTAGGACCACCCACTCATAAGTCATATGTACGTTATAACCATGTAATTGTTTCGTTATTTATGAGCACTACATTATTGTAGAATGAATGAAATCCTTCTATCCTTAATTAGTGACTCGAAAGATTTCCCTTTAAATGAGGTCTATGCAGCTAGCTCATGAGATTTAACCGAGCTGTAGTGAATTTCGTGTTGGTGTGACCATTTTAATATTATACAAATTGTTACATATTCACATTGCCAATGCCACACTAAGTCTTTGCTGAAATGTACGACATTTGTGCCTAATTACTCATGGTCAATTAATGACCAGAGGCATAAGGCATATTGCTTTCTGAACGTTGGCAATGGAACGTTGGCATCTGCACGTTAGTGCATTTGTTGCCCTCAACTTTATTTCATTCTTTACTCCTTCATTATTCTTGTAACCTATGTAACTCCTAAGATCATTATCTTCCTATTCATTGCTAGGATGGAAAAAGAAATTGAACTAAGCCTAAAGAGCAATTGCTCTTGAACAGCTGGTTCTGTAGAACAGAGGAATTAAGAAGAGAAAGAGAGAGAACTGTTATTGATCTTTTACAATTGAATACCTTTACAATTGGGGTTGATCTCCTATTTATACACGTGAAGTAAAACAGACTCCCATAGTTAGTTATAACTAACTTGGCTACAGTGTTAACCGACTCACAACTAACACGTGCGACTCACATGACCCTAACCGAACTAACGACTTATTTATTAATTGGCACATATCAATACTTCCCCCTTGAGACCATCCTTGTCCTCAAGGATGAAAAGAAGGGAACTGTTGAATGAATGACTGGTAATCCTCCCAGGTACTGTCTTCCTCAGCCGTGTTAAACCACTTGATCAACAATTGAGTAAGTGGTTTGCCATGTCGTTTGATCAATCGCCTGTCAAGAATAGCTTCTGGTGCCAGCAACACATGTCCATCATCTGAGCGAACCAAAGGTAGAACATCAGAAGCAGTGTGGTCGCCCAACTTCCTCTTGAGCTGAGAGCTATGGAAGGTAGGATGGACCTTAGCATTAGAGGGCAAATCGAGAGTATAAGCAACAGAACCCACTCTTGCTATGATTTGAAAAGGTCCAAAAAACTTTGCAGCCAACTTCTGGAAGGTGTGGGCTTTCAATGATACTTGTCTGTATGGCTGTAACTTCACATATACCCAATCTCCTACTGCATACTCCCTTTCAGTCCTCCCTTTATTAGCCTGTGTTTTCATCCTGTTCTGAGCTCGTGCCAAATGAGACTTGAGACTCCTTAGAGTAGCCTCCCTAGCTTGTAGACTTCTATCCACTAGATCCAACTTAGATTCAAATGCCATGTAAGGAAGAAGGGGTGGCGGTTTCTGTCCATAAACCACCTCATAGGGGGTTAAGTTGATAGAGGTGTGGAAGGTGGTGTTATACCACCATTCAGCCAATGAGAGCCATTGCGGCCATTCTTTAGGCTTATCAAAAGTCATACATCTTAGATATCCTTCTAAACACCTGTTAACCACTTCAGTTTGGCCATCAGTTTGTGGGTGGTAGGCAGTTGAAGTGAGAAGAGACACCTTCTGCAGTCTAAACAACTCCTTCCAAAATTTGCTAGTGAACACAACATCTCTGTCAGATACAATTGTCTTGGGCATGCCATGAAGTTTGAACACCCCATCCATAAACAACTGAGCCACCTCTAGAGCTGTGTAGGGATGCTTTAAGGCCATAAAGTGGGCAGCTTTACTCAGTCTATCAACCACCACAAAAATAGCTTCTTTGCCTGCAGCCTTAGGAAGACCCTCAATGAAGTCCATGGAAATATCTTGCCACACCTTATCAGGAATAGGCAAAGGTTGTAGCAGGCCAAGGTATGCAACATTCTCACCTTTACATTGTTGACAAACTGCACAGTGCCTAACAAATGAATAAACATCAGGTTTCATTCCTTTCCAGAAGAAATCCTGCTTTAATCTTTGTAGAATCGCCCTCATGCCGGAATGACCACCTCTAGAACTGGTGTGATAGAAATCCATCAGGTTTTTCTTCAGAGTAGGGACAGAGCCTACTATTATCTTGCCCTTCCTACTTAACAGCCCAGCATGAAACTTAAAATAAGGCTTATGACCTCCCGCTCCTTGAATCTGATGGATCAACTTCTGTAAGAAAGGGTCCTGTGACCAAGAAGCCTTGACTGCTTCTAATAGTTGAGACTCCACTCCAGAGATACTGTTAAGCTGAACTAGATCATCCTTCCTTGAAAGGGCATCGACCACCACATTATCTTTCCCTTTCTTATAATCAATAGAATAGTCATAGCCAAGCAGCTTAATCAACCACTTCTGCTGACTTGGTGTAGTAATTCTCTGTTCTAACAGGTACTTTAGGCTATGGTGATCAGTCTTAATCACAAAGGGTCTGCCCAATAGGTATGGTCTCCATTTCTGTACCGCAGATACCAATGCAAGTAACTCTCTCTCATATACTGATAATGCTTGATTCTTCGCACATAACCCTTGACTGAAAAAAGCAATTGGTCTATTGTCTTGAAGCAACACAGCGCCAATCCCTCCTCCAGATGCATCAGTTTCTACCACAAAGCTCTTGGAAAAATTTGGGAGGGCCAACACAGGTGCTGAGGTAATGGCAACTTTCAGTTCTTCAAAGGCTGTAGAAGCTGCAGGATTCCAATGAAAAGTGCCCTTCTTAAGGAGATCATAAAGAGGTCTAGCAGTGATCCCAAAACCCTGTATAAATCTTCTATAGTAACCAGCAAGGCCAAGGAACCCCCTCAAGGCCTTAAGATTAATTGGTTGAGGCCAATTCAGCACTGCTTCCACCTTATGGGTATCCATAGCTACTCCTGATTCAGAAATAATGTGGCCGAGGTAGTCAATCTGCTGAGCACCAAAGACACATTTGCTCTTCTTCACAAACAACACATGGGATCTCAGTATCCTGAAAGTTTCCCTTAAGTGAGACAAGTGAGCATTCCAGCTTTGGCTATAGACTAGAATATCATCAAAAAATACAAGTATGAATTTTCTGAGATGTGGTTGAAAAATCTGGTTCATGAGGCTCTGAAATGTGGAAGGGGCATTGGTTAAGCCAAAAGGCATGACCATAAATTCATAATGGCCCTGATGTGTTCTAAATGCAGTTTTTGGGATATCAGATTCAAACATCCTGATCTGATGGTAGCCAGATCTTAAATCCAATTTAGAAAAATACTTAGCACCATGGAGTTCATCCAATAACTCTTCAATCACTGGAATAGGGAATTTATCTTTCACAGTATGGCTATTCAATTCTCTATAGTCTACACACATTCTCCAAGTACCATTTTTTTTCTTCACCATGACAATAGGTGAGGAGTAGGGACTGGTACTATGTCTACTTACCCCCGAGTGAAGCATGTCCTCCACCATTTTCTCAATTTCATCCTTTTGTACTGTAGGATATCTGTATGGTCTAATGTTTATAGGAGATGTCCCATCTTGCAACACAATCTTGTGATCGTGGAGTCGAGATGGTGGTAGGTCTTTGGGAACTTCGAACAAATCACTATATTCCTCTAAGATGCACTCCAGATCATTAACCCCTTCTACATCACTGTCTGGAACTGCCTCAATTGATAACAGGCTCTCATTTTCCTCCTCTTTATAAACCCCAAACGAAATCATACAAAGCTCTGCTGGTTTTGCTAGCAACTTGTCCATGTTGTCCTGATGAACCATTTTTACTGCAGCAGGTTGTATTCCTCTTAAGGAAATTTTGCGCCCCATAATAGTGAACTCCATTTTTAGCCTCCTAAAATTCCACATAATGTCTCCTAATGTTATTAGCCACTGAATTCCCAAAACCATGTTGCATCCACCAATAGGCAAAACTAACATGTCAGAATCAAATGAAACCCCTTGCATTTTCCAATCCAATTTCTTGCACACATAATTGCTCTGGATTTTCTTGCCATCAGCAACCGATACAGCAAAAGGTGAGATAGCTATCATCACACACCCCAGCTTCTTTGCTGTATTCAAGTCAAGGAAATTGTGTGTGCTGCCCGTATCAATCAACACATGCACTGCCTTGCCCTTCACCGACACAGTAACTCGCATGGTTCTAAAATCATGGGATCCGTTCATAGCATGTACAGATACATGAGGTAAAATGGCCCCTTCATTATCAGTCTCTAGGCCTTGACCAATCATGGTCAAAAATTCAGCAGGGTCTACCATTATGTCCTCCTCTATTTCTTTGGGTTCGCCTTCTCCTTCTTCTACTTCCATGTAGAATAGTTGCCTCTTTTTCTTACAAACATGACCATAACTGTATTTCTCATCACAGTTAAAACACAGACCCTTACTCCTTCTTTCCTCCATTTCAGCTGGTGACAACAACTTGGCATGCTTAAGTTGAGGCTTTGGGTTGTTGGCCAGGGTGGGGTTTTGAAATTTAGAAGTAGTTGGGGTATGCTTCGTTGGTTGGTTGGATCCATAGGAAAAAGAGGAATTAGTAGCAGCAAACCTGTGTATATTTCTAGGATTGGAAAGTACTGATGGTTCAGAAAACACTTGTTTTTGGACAACTAGAGTTTGTTCCTGTATTCTAGCTAGGTTAATCGCTTTAGCTAGTGACCTTGGTGCGAGCATCTTAACAGGTAAACCAATTTCTGGTTTCAATCCTCTAACAAAGCAACTAACAATCTGGTCTTCTGATAATTCAACCCTAGTGAGTAGTTCATCAAAAAGATCGACATAGTCTTGAACAGAGTTTACCTGTCTCAAATCCTTGAAATCACCCATTGGATCGTCAAACAATTCAGCTCCAAACCTGGCAAAGAGGCTTCCGACATACTCAGTCCATCGTGGCCATTCCCTGGAAATTCTGTGCTTCATATAAGACTTCTTCTAGTATAAATAGTGGTGGTCTTCATTTGGTTTGTTACACACAATACAACAAGAAAATATAGAGTGCATAAGGTTTGTCAAAAAGAGAGTTCTTATTAGTTGAAGGGAGGTGTTTCTTTTGTGGAGCTTTGGACTCAACTCTTGTCCAGAGTTGTTGAGTTATACTTTGTGAAGGTTGTTGTATCCTGAAGGGGACAAGTCAAGAGGACTACTGCTGGACCAGTGAAGAACATTTGTTGCAGTGGACTTGAAACTCCTTAAAGAGAGCGAGATATCCGCTCATCAGCCTGAAGAGATTTATTTCTTCATTTTTATTTTCAATTGTAATCTTGTATTTTTTGTTATCTTGTAAGTTTTTCACTAACATTTCGAACACGTGATGGTAAAACAAAAAAAATGGTCTCAGAACTCAAAAGTTGTAACCGACCTGGCATTGCTGCATCAACAAAAGATAAGAATATATATTGTGACAAAGCTTAAATAAATGTGAACAACACTAAATTGGAAGTTTGGTGGTTAATGTCAATCAAATAGTAGCATGAGTAGGTAAGTAATCATAGGAAAGCAGAAAAAAATGCACGCATACTTGTTTCTTCTCGTATATATAGGCAGCGCGCTAGCTACTTGTTTTAGTAATTACTCATTCTTCTGTTTCCCTAATAAGGGGCAATTTTACCATATTCACTATGGTGCACTATTAATATTGGGTGCAACATGCAGCAGCCTCCGTGAATGCAAAAAGGCAGAAAATGGATGGAGCTGCTCTCTTCATATTTTGATGTGGGAAACAACAATTACATAAATACATCAACCCTTGACCAAGCCAATTTCTGGCTTCAACTCCCCTACCGGAAGATTTTCTGACGGTCGATCGTTTGATTTCTGGTTTGATTGGTAACCATCATTTTTTTGGTGTTTCATAGTCATAAATTATTTAGACATTCAACTTTATATTACTAGTACATATTTTAACTAACATCACTAAGACAATTCTCCTATGGTCATTTTGTGACAGCTGAATATGGAAATTAGGTTCCAATACCAGCGCCCATTATGCAGCCAAGGAATGAAGAGGAACATTACATTAATGGAGCAAACTTTGCATCGGCTCTCTTGTCCAGACATTCCAGGGTGCATTAACTTCTTTTTACTCCAAGCGTGGGCATGGCTAATAAAATTATAAAATTTAATTATATAACTTTTACGTTATTTATTTTAATTTGTTATATGATCGATAATAATTAAATAGTTATGTATGTACTAAGTACTTACTTACTAAATATTAGCGTGGTCTAAAAGAGACAGCTATCAAAACAAGCTAATTAGCAAGCAAGAACGCATCACAAGAATATTCTACTTTTAATTTGTAACCAGAAAAGTAAAAGAACTTTAGAGAAGATAATTAACGTGCCGTTGATTGCGTTGAAATATTCTAATTCTTAAAACTTCTCATGTTATTGAATTATCACTCACCATCTGTTAGTACTACTTTTAACTAGCGGACAACTGTCAGAATTGAAAACCTGTTCCATGATTTCTCTAAAAAATTAAGGGCAGCTGGTCACAAGGCATTTGCATAGATATTTTTTTTTTGTGTGAGCACTTTGGGTAAACCCCTATGTGTAATAGTCTGCAAAAAATGTATTAACTACACTAGAGCATTGAGGGAGGATCGATCCTTCAAATAAGCTAATCCATCCCGAAGAACTTTCCCATAGATCTTTTCCAACGCCACTTTTAAAACTTTGTACCTCAATTATCCAGAAGAGCTAAATAATGATAGTATTTCAAGGATGACCGGAAAAAAAAAATTAATACAATGCAAATAATAATAATAAAATAACTAGGGTTATGAAATTACAAACTTCATAGGGAAAATTATTATGGAATTGTACGTATATAATTTGATAATATGTTGAAGTTTCATTCACCTATAAAATTTTAAACTCCAAATAAATAAATAATGTGATTAATATTTTTCAAAGATTGGGCCAAAAAGTGGTTAGTGGTGCTGTTTCTACCAACATTAGGCTGCATACAACATGGCCCAAAAACGAAACATTATGGCCCCTACCCACCTAGACTGCTACAAGTAGAATTTTGTCTTTTTGTGTAGAAGTTAATTAATACATGTGCAGAAAGAAGTTGTTTTGTTTTTAACTCTTCAGGTGATTGATTTGAAGACGTAATTGAATAAGTTGAAATTTTGGGTGAGAAACAAGTTTGGGTATAGTAGATCGGACAAAATATTGACAAGTGCTGTTTATTTGATAAGTATTGGGACGAATGACTACTTAAGTCCCTTTTTGACCAATTCAACACTACTTCTCCTCCACAATACGTACAAATGGTCATTGGCAACTTGACCACTGTGGTCCAAGTAAGTAGTAACTGTTCATTACTTAAAATGTCATTTAACAAATAGAAATTGAGTTCTTTTAGTCACTATGTTTTGTTATTTCATAATATAGAACAATCACCTCAAAAATGGGTGAAATTTATATACAAGAACGGAGGAAGGAAATTTGGGATGTTTACCAGGCCTAAGAATGCTTAATCCTCCCACCAAAAATGGGTGTTTGCATAATGTTGAGCTTCGCAATCTTCTCTTAGGAATGCAAAAGGGGTTCACTTTATGACTTCTTTGAGACAGAGGATGAGTCATCCCTCTAGATATGGCCTGGTATACATTAATAAGTTTTATTATCTTCCTATATATAAATTGTGAACATTTTTTATTTGATCATAGATTTCAAGGAAGGGAAAAGAGCCTGTTGTGGAACAGGAAGATATAGTTGTGAAGGAAAGAGGCCAGTTAAGCAATTTAAGGTTTGTAAAAGCCCAAAAAGGCATGTCTTTTAACTCAAAACTATTTACCAGCAAATGGCTGATGAAATGTGGAATGGGCCCCACACGGTCTTCTACTCTTTCAATGTCTCTAATATTATTAAATTTAATAATGTACAGAAAGAGCAAAGTACAAATTCATCAACTTCTGTTGGCAAACACATGCATTATTAATACTTCTTCATATGGTCAGGTCCATTATCTTGGAAGTGTCAATTTACAATTTTGAGTTTATTTTGTGCTTTTGTAAAGATAATTGTTTCTTTCTTTTTTAGTCTGTTACAAGAAATGTGACACTTATTTATATTTAAAAATAAAAATTATATACTTTAGGAGGTTTGATTACACAGTATTGGAGGCTTTCAATATCAAATATGGATTAAACTTATCCAACTTGTCCAGCATTTGATTGTCGGTATTCATTATATTGAAATCATGGGATTATCTATTTCAGACAGAAGGTGTGATAATCTATTTTAATTATGCTCCTAGAGAACAATCCTTTGAACTAAATGATCCTTAAAAATATTAAAAATAAAATGAGAAGTTTTCAAATTTTTAAAAATGTTCTTCTAGAACACCATGTGGTGCGTGCCTTAAAGTTTTATTTGACCAAATATCTTGCCTAGGGGTATAATATGTGAGATTAGTACTATGATCAAATAAGCTGCTACTACTGCAGCTTCAACCAATTTTAATTTTTCTAGTAGAAAAGGTATATATGTGCATGCCCCAATACAAGTGACTTTCTATTTTTGAATATATATATTACCCTCCCTCTCTAGGAGCTTTCACATTTTTTATTCTCTGATGACTTAAATCTATCGTAATTTTAGAATTAAAAATGAAAGATGCTTACCAAATAATCCCTCAATGTTGAATTTTGCTATAAATTATTTTGGACCTTAATAATTCAAGTAGTTCGGGGTTTTCCAAATATCAAACCAAGCCATTTATGTTGGATTTTTAAATTTATAAACCAAACCAAACTAATAAAACTCGAGTTTTTCGGGTTGTTTTGGATTTTTCCGGTAAAGTATTCATACAAACATATAATTTACTTGTACTTCAAATATTTCTTTAGTCCTACCAAAATACAACTATCTAAGATGTTTCTTAAAAATATAACACAATGTGATATGATTAATGACACTAAAATATCCAACAAAAATAATAATAATGAAATCGCGTAAAACAAATATTACAAATTAACAAGTCATAATGAAAATGATCATAATTTAAAAGTACTAAATCATGCTAAAATTAAGTTTAATAAGTATCAGTTACATGACTAAATATTAAAGGAAATTAAAATTAGATTATGTATTTTAATTGTCTAAATCAATGTAAAACTAAAGAACAAATATTCAATATTATTGTCATTCTTAGTGTTGAATTGATTTTCTTTTTGTATTAGTATTAATTTTATTTTGATTTAATTTTTATTATAATTACCAACATTTGTGGACTATAATCTTTATTGGTCCATTTATAATTCTAAGTTTCAAACTTGAAATAATATATTAAAAGATAAAAACTATGAAAAAGTATAAGAAATATTTTAAAATTATATCAAAGTAAATATTTTTATGTATAAAATAAAATTTTAAAATTATAATATAATGTTGGATTGGTTTGGTCTCGGGTTATTTTTTTTTAGTTAAAACCAAACCAATTCAAATATAGTCGATTTTTTTTTTCAAAACCAAATCAAGTCAAACCAAACCACTAGTCGAGTTTTTTTCCAAGTTAACTCAATTTGTGATTTAATTTAGTTTTCGATTCGATTTTGTATACCCTAATTGCGAGTAAGGTAGAATTGGAGTGCTGGTGTTATCCAAAAAGGAGGACAAAGTATTAATTGTAATGGGTCCAATTAATGAAATAGGGCCGACATGACAAGAAAGAGGATGCTGACAACCTTATATTAACTCCAGAAATTAACATGTTATAGTAAGAGTGTTGCCAAACGACGTGGCATTAATTCCTGATGCTAACATTATTCACAACCCTACCTCCCTCTTTTGCTCTTACAACTTACATATGAATGAAGAAGACAACGTGCTACTCCGCATATTTTGCTATCAACTTCTATACATAAACATTAATTTATTGTTTTGATAAGACTACTAAATTATTGGTTTGCAAGTAATTCAATAAGTGGTTAGGATTTACTATATTAATATTTGGAGTAATTTCCTTAGATAGTTATCATGTTTGAAAAATTACCTAGTAATATCACTTATGTTTGTTTTAGGACTACAATATCACCCAACTTTATCTATTTTCCTCAAAATATATTTGACACAAAAAAAAATATTATCTCTCTCTTAATAGGATTCCATGTCACATTTTTTAAAATTTATTAATAATATATTTTTAAATCCTTTAAGTGTTTGTGCCCCTGCTTTTCGATATTATTTATACAATGTTTAGACATTTTTTTATTTATTTGTTTGTACTTCTCTTATTTGAAAAAATGATTTTGCTTGTTCTATTTTAATTTAATTAGTGTATAATTTTTCTGAAATTATGAAATTCGTTTTAGCTATATAACAAAATTTTGTGTAACCGAAGGTTAGCTTCGCTCTAAATTTCTTGTGAGAATCGACATGATTTTATCTTTACAATTAACAAGAAGATTTTTTGTGTGAAGAAAATCACGCACATAATAAATATCACACGTGTACTAATTAATTACTTTTATAACATATTATTTTTCAAGTTAGTAATAAAAAATACTTAATTAAATATTATTTTCCACCAATTTCGTATTTTAATTATCTATTATTTCCTTTATCTATCTAAATTGTTATTTTCTTTGTATTAAAATAAACCTCAATTTATAACGGTGGTTAAATGTTTGAAATAAATAGACATGCAACACGGGCACAAACACTTCAATTCCTAATATAGGCGTTCCACAACTAAACTACTTAGTATTAGGAAGCCTACAGACATTTAAAGAATTAAAAAAAAAAATATTATTAATAAATTAAAAAAAATGTGACATGGCATTTCATTAGGAGAGAGATAATATTTTTTTTGTGTCAAGTATATTTTGAGGAAAATAGGTAAAGTTAATGGTATTATAGTCCTAAAATAAACATAAGTGATATTACTAGGTAATTTCTCAAACATGGATGATTATCTAGAAATTACTCTTAATATTTGCTATGAACAACTGATTTCTATTCTCTATAATGAAGGAAATTATCTCCTTAAGTAACAAATATATTATACATAAAACACTAAATATGAGAGTATATATATATAAAGAAAATCGTATACTAATATTATGTAATCAACTATATATGGTAGGTAAAAATTTAATTGATGATGATTAATATTTACATAATTTTAAGGCCAAACACATACACAGCCCCTTAAACTTGGCTCCATTTTTCATTTTGGCACTCCAACTTAGCCTTGTTCCATTTTANGGCGGACCCAGTGAGACCCGCCGCTATCAGTTTGTGGCATTTTGTGTACCAATAATTGTTTGTCCAGACGAACCAGCAGTGTTAAGGCACGTGCTTATTCTTTGTCACCTCAAATCAATCTTCCCACATCATACACCATTGTATTGCATTGCCGCAGTAATATTTTTTCCACTCTTTTTCTCTCTTTTTTTTTCTATTTTTTTTTTTATATTTTAAATTTGATTTATAATATTTTTTTATGTAGTTTTTAAATATCTAAAATAAAAATAAAATTTTCTTTATTCAAATCATATTCAAAATTTAAAAATCTAAACTTTAAAATTTTAATTACATCATATAAATTAGGGTGGAATGAAAATTGATATGAGATAAAATCTACAAAAAAGATACAAATAGTGATAAATTATCTGATTGATCCCAACCCATTTAATTAGGACTGATTTCAACTAATATGTAGCGGAGAACTTTGTATAATTGACTAGCGGAAAAAAGGGAAAACCCCAAATTCTGCTTTTTGGCTGTAAAATAGTGAATAGAATCAATTATTGGACGGCATATGTATAAGTATATTCCATTTGACAATTTAACATTATTTTGATAGTGGGGGGGCCATAATTTGTGTATACATTATATTATACCTGAGATACCACTCTCAAGTTGTTATATATATACTCCAAAGACTTTCTCTAGAAATTGTTATTAAAGTGATTATAGGTCAATTTTTTCTCCATATGGAATCAATCCCATTTCCAAATGTCTTACGATCATGTTGTCCACAATCATTTTTTTAGCATGCCTATGTTACTTGTTTCCTCGATTCTGATTACTCTAGTTAATTATATCAATCTTGGTAAATTTTTTTAGCAAGTTACTTTAATTTATTATTTCTAATTGTTACATAAGATATTGAAAGTTAAACTTTAGAATTGATCAATATTGGTAAGAGGCTAAATGTAGACACCTCTTTGTTAATGTATTTACTTTATGTTGAGGGTACTTTTGGAATTTAAATATTTTCATCAATGTATCTATTTTATGCCGAATGTATTTTTGAAATTTCGATGTTTATGCTTTAAAGGTGGTTTATAAATGTTTTTTCGACTGATAGGTTAGTTTTGTGTCAATAATTATTCTTTTGTCAAATAAGTAAAATTCAATATAGGTAAAATGTTGATAACATCATTTAAGATTTGTCAAACAAGAAAATGTACCTTGACTTTTGTTAAAGTTGGTTAAAAAAATATTGTCACACAAATTAAACAAAAAAAGCACATACAACCACTTTTAATATAATTTGTTCATTTGTAACGAGACTTTGCATCTAGTATATAAAAAATTGACATTGCAAGATAACTTTTGCTAGACCCAAATGCAATGTTTATATCTACGGAAAAACAACTCCTGCTCTCCCCCCCCCCCCACCCCCCCNAAAAAAAAGAATTCTTAAAATATTGATTAGAATAAAATGTAAATATAATTTCAGAAGTATAAGAATATATAGACAATAATTTTAATACAATAAAAAAATACTCCCTCTGTCCCTATTTACTTGTCTATATTTCCTTTTTTAGTTGTCCCTATTTAATTGTCCATTTTGACAAATCAAGAAAGGACAACAAATTTTTTCCTATTATACCCTTATTTACACTTCTTGAAAATTGTAAAAGTGTATGTTGTTTCCCTCCAATTTATTTCACTTGAATTCAAATAAGTGGTTGTAATTTTGAAGTGAAAAGTTGTCATAAGGGTAAAATTGTAACTTCACTGTGCTAATCATTGTTGCCTTAATCTGTGTGCCATTTCTAAAGTGGACAACTAAAAAGGGACGGAGGGAGTATATAAAGCATATACTCCTAATAGAATTGTCATTATGTTTAAAATCACATTTATTAAAGACTATTTTGGTATGTTTAATATATAAAGTTCATTTTCAATCCAGAAACATGCTATAAAATATATAAAAAAAAGAAATATATGAAAAGTAAAGAAAAAAATTAACAAAGGGTGCATTGGAAATCTGGAATGATAATTAATGTTTCATTTTGAATTTGAATATTAGGTATGAAATTATCTATATTAGGAAATGTTTTAATGAGCCTTTAAGCAATTTAATTCTGACTTTAATATAAGTAAAAGTAAAAAATAAAAGGGAAGAGAAGAAAAAAGAGATGACAGAACTAAGGAATTTAAGGCAAGGTGTTATTACATGAGTATTTTTGAAAAAATTGGGTATGCCCTTAGGTGTACAAAATATCAAATAAATAAAAAAGATATACTAGTAATATTTGCGTGTTTTGTGTGGATGTGGTCACCGGAGCTCTACTCTTTTGCTTACCTCTTCGGATCTGAAATCTGCAAATCATTCTGCAAATTTCTCTCTGAGTTGACTCTACCTCTACCGCCATTCTTGGCACCAATTTTTTCTTGCTATACTTCATTTCCTTTTTCTGCTTTAAATATCTGATTTCTTTTTGCACAGTTTAGTTTATAAGTTTTTCATTTTAGAGTATCAGTGTTGTCTTTTATCTGGGGAAGCAGTTTGGAAGTGAGTTGCCGGTCCAGAGACTTGGGATCGGAACTATGGGTTCAGAAAGTCATCAACAATCTGAAAACAATGAACACGAAGATTCCAGACCTTTGTATCTACAAAAATTTCGCCTATATGAAACTACCTCGGTATGTATTTGACCATTTGATTTTGTTCATCAAATTATTATTATTATTATTTTTTATATCAAGTAGAATGATTTTTCTCTATGTTTCATTTCCAGTTGTAGATTGCAGTATTTCCCCCTTTAGATTGTATAGTTAGCATATGTAGATGTTAATTTCGCTGATTGGTCATTTATTATTGTGTAGCTACAAATTGCTTTATATCCAACTTTGTTGGCTGAGCAAGATTTCTGCTTTTTTATGTTCTCTATTCTTTTGCCTACTTGGCTTAATATATGTTCAATTAAGATTTTGATTCAAAATTGTTTATCCTATTTAGGACAATATCTCCAAAGCAAATGTTTAGAAACAAAGTCAAAGGGAGTAAGCATCTCAAAGTAAAAAATGCTATTTTTCCTTACTCAAGTCCTGCAATTTGTAATCTTGTTTCATTTTGATTTTGTACATTTCCTCTCTGAAATTTCCGAACTTAATGTCCAAAAATACTTAACTATTTCATATAAGATGATTTTCTTTCTTTTATGGTGAACTTATCAATTACGTGCAAGCTTGTATCTATGTAGTCATATATCCTTTTTTTTCCTTCTACCAAATGTATTAGATACTGAATATGAATGAAGATTATGAAGTTACTATAGTAAGTTTTGAGAGAGAGTTAACATGCTTTAATTTTATTTGTCAAAAATGTTAATCTACTTTTATTTGTGGCAGAATTTCTATATGGTTGGAAGAGATAAAACTAGAACTTATTGGAAAGTTTTGAAGATAGATAGATTAGAGCCTACAGAGCTAATTATGTATGAAGATTCTGCCACATATTCAGAGATTGAATGTATTGATCTACTTAAAAGAATACACGAAGGGAACAAGTCAACTGGAGGGCTTAAATTCGTTTCAACTTGTTATGGAATTGTTGGTATGTTATATGACTATTTTTTTTCTTTTTAAATAGATTTTTTGTATTGATTTCTAATGCAACTCGTGTTAATCTCATCTTTTCGATTTTAGGTTTTGTAAAGTTTCTGGGACCTTATCACATGCTTGTTATTACGAAAAGAAGGAAGATTGGAGTAATACGTGGTCATGCGGTTTATGCCATTACAAAGAGCGAGATGTTCCCAATTCCCAATTCTACTGTGCTATCCAAAATGCCTTATTCTAAGAATGAGAACAGGTCTTTTGTCAATTTTGCATGTAAATGTAAAATATCCATAGTATTCTTGAGAAGACATTATAATGGAAATAGAAATGCTTCTAGTTTATTTGTATCTTTACGAGCATTATACTTGATGTGGTTGTTTCATTTTTCTTTTCTTTTATTTAGATGATTTTGAATTTTGTTATCTTTAAACTTGTCTCACTTTTGAGGTACTCTTCTATACTATCTTGAGAGTCCCCCTGCAGTGTTGTCAACGCGTGGACAATATAGATTATAGTGAGCACATTATAGATGGGCATTTTGTAGCTGTACTATTGTAGAGCCTATTGCCAGTTTATTTACTATAACTTTACAGGGCAAACTACAGTGGTGTTCTGATGTTATTTTTACATATTGAGTAAGACAAGGTATCATCAGGATTTCAGTGGCACATGTGATAACCTTTTTTTGTTCATATTTCTTATGTCAATATTTCTTCATTTTAAAAAATATTTTCTTCTTTTATATACTGCATCTGATTTTGTAACTCATTTTTGCCTTTTTTTTCTCCAATTATTTTGTGAATAGATACAAGAAGCTCCTGCGCACGGTGGATCTCACAAGAGACTTCTTTTTCAGCTACTCCTATCATATTATGATTAGCCTTCAAAAGAATTCGAGTAATTGTCAGTCTGGACTCACACTTTACGACACAATGTTTGTATGGAATGAGTTTTTAACCCGAGGAATTCGCCATCAGCTCAAAAATACTCTTTGGACTGTCGCTTTAGTATATGGATTCTTTAAACAGGTATTTTCCACTTGAAATTGTTTCAGAGTTATATTGTAATCAAGGAAAATCCAAATTTGAGCTCAACTTAGAGTTATATTGAAACCAAGTAAATGACTTGGTTATTTAGCAATTGGCAGCTAAATGTGTTATCATGTTGCTGTTGTCTTTTGCAGGTTACACTTCCTCTTTCTGGTAGGGACTTCATATTGACCCTAATTGCTAGACGATCACGTCATTATGCTGGTACCAGGTTTGTTTGATTGACTTTAATAATGTAATTATTTGTATTTGATGGTCATATCTAGTAACTTTGGCAATAGTATGTCATTTGAGTGATCTTGTCATTTACATTTAATTAAGTTAAATCGATTGTTGAAGAATATTCGATAGAGTGTCATCAGTTACTTTCATGTGATGGTCTTTGTCTGTTCAGATACATAAGAACTATATCTAGATTTAAATTGAATATTTCAGTTAGTGATCCTGCTTCATCTCTCGATTGTTGAGTTATTTCACCTTTTATGTTTTGTAGATATTTGAAAAGAGGTGTAAATGAGAAGGGTCGCGTAGCAAATGATGTCGAAACAGAACAAATTGTGCTTGAAGATGTGCCTGCTGGGTGCCCGCTACAAATAAGTGCTGTTGTGCAGAATCGGGGTTCAATACCTCTTTTTTGGTCTCAAGAGACTTCACGTTTGAATATTAAGCCTGACATCATACGTATGAAATAAGATACTTACATTATTTTTGGAGGATCCAATTTACTCAATTTTCATGACCGTTTCTTTTTATAGTCTCTAGGAAGGACTTGAATTTTGAAGCCACCAAACGTCACTTTGAGAATCTTGTGAAGAGATATGGAAATCCAATTATAATATTGAATTTGATTAAGGTACACTTAATCACATATTCTGGATCCAATTTATGTTGCCTTTTGATTTATATGTAGTCTAAACTTTATTGCTCATCTTTCCCTTTATTTGGTATTTTATCATACTAAGCAGACTCGTGAGAAGCGGCCAAGAGAAACAATTCTTCGTGCAGCATTTGCTAATGCTATTGAGTTTATAAATAAAGATCTTTCTGAGGAAAACCACTTGAGATTTCTTCACTGGGACCTAAATAAACACTCAAGAAGGTTTGACTTGCATCCTTTTTGCTTGCAGATGGTTGTGTATGTTCTTTTTTGTTTCTTTTCTTGTGTGTTGGTCTGGTGGGTTGCTAACAGTTTGGCTACTTTTCCAGCAAAGCTACAAATGTCCTGACACTCCTGGGCAAGGTGGCTGCTAATGCATTGGAGTTAACAGGCTTCCTTCACTGTCAACTTATTCCTGTCTCAAAGACTGGGAAATTGCTAAAATTCTCGCCCATTGAGTAAGTTTGGCAATCAAAATTCTCCCAGAGTGATTTGATTTTATTCGTTCACGAGAGTTGATTGTGCAAAAGATAGCTTTATTACTTAGTAGAGTACCTCCAACACTTAGCTTGGGCTTAAAAGCTCAAATGTTCTTACATTGATTTTGTTTGTCGCTGTGTAGCAATACTGAAGATCAAGCTGGACAAGACTCCTGTGAAGTGAGAGCTGAACCGAATTCCCCTAGTGGAGATTATCATGTCAACCTTTCAACACTACAGAGAGGGGTGTTACGAACTAATTGCATAGACTGTTTGGATCGAACAAATGTTGCACAATATGCTTATGGGCTGGTTGCCCTGGGCCATCAGCTTCATGCCTTGGGCTTTATAGATGTGGAGAGTATTGATTTAGATTCCCCGTTAGCAGATAATCTAATGAAACTCTATGAAGAAATGGGTGACATACTTGCATTACAATACGGAGGGTCTGCTGCACATAACAAGGTAATACCATATCTTTCACTTACTGGATCTATATGGTAGATATCTGTTGATTGCTCTGATCCTGTAACTTGTTTCTTCATAGGGGGCTCTGGTTGATACTTGGTGATATTCATTTATTCTTCTTTTCTAAAGACCAATTTTCACGTCACAACTGCATTGAGCCAAACAACAATTTTTCGTTCATGTCACGTTTTAAGTGAAATCTATGATTTGTTAGCCAGTGAAATAATTCCTTTTCTTTCTAAAGTAGGAAATATTGGCTCCTTTCATTTTCATCATGATTGAATTTTTTATCTACGGTTGACTCGTTGAACTGATGGATATGATTTAACAGATATTTTCAGAGAGACGAGGCCAATGGAAAGCAGCAACTCAGTCTCAAGAGCTTTTTAGAACGCTTCAGCGCTATTACAGTAATGCCTACATGGACGCTGAGAAACAAGATGCCATTAATGTGTAAGTGAAATATTTGTCTTCGTAATAATTAGTTTTTTTATCTGTTTTTCAACAGACAGACAAATTTTAAAATAAATACAACTAATGTGGTCCCGATTCCAGGTTTTTGGGACATTTCCGGCCTCAAGAAGGTAAGCCAGCTCTCTGGGAATTGGATTCAGACCAGCACTATAGTGTTGGGGGGCATGCATCAAGTTTAGCCATGGAGAGTTCTAGGTATAACTGATCTTTAATTAATGCATACCTTGAGTATTTTGTTATTGAAGTGTCAAAATTCCGAGAAACTCTGATTTGATTAGTATTGTAGCCGCAACATCATTTCTGATGGTGGTAATTTGAAATTTGCAATCCAAATCAATTGGAGTACTTTTAAGTTGAGAGCATTAAAGTATTAAGACAGTTTAACCTGAGTTATGAAGTTGTAAAAGTGAGTCACAAATGACCTCATGGCTTATATATATGTGAGCTCCAAGTGATGTTGGCCCAAGTGACCATCATTTTTAATTTTCTGAGGGCTAAAAATCTGTATTATACTATAATCATCGTCTTATCCACAAGGAAGTTTACCTTAAACTAGCTCTATTAATCTCTTACTGAGATGAATATTAAAGTCAATTAGTGATGTACATGGAGAATTCACTTACGAAAAGCTGATTAGGTTTTTTAACTTCTGGTCAAAATCCAAAAGAGAAAAATACTTTAATTAAGCCAGTCAGTGCATCAAAATCTCCCAAAGCTATTATTGAGGCAGTTTCTTCATGTGCAGGTCATTTATTAAAAGGTCGCTGTCAGAAGGAAATTTGATCTGCGGAAGCAGCTCTCCTGTCAAAGAAACTGACACAGAGCAGACCGATGACTCTGACCAACCTTTGCCTGAGAGTGCAAAAGGTGGTAGTAAGGGTCTTTCCGAGTCCACCCCAGAAATCTCTACTTGTGAAACTGATATGTCGTTTGCCAGGTAGCTTAGATTAAATTTTCTTTGCCACAGATTTATTTTGATTGAGTGGATACTAAGTGCTAATCATTGTCCGAGCTGTATCTCTTTGTGGTTCCTTCATACTCCATCGACAAATCCGCTGCTGCGACTTTTGAATGTTATATGCATCTTTTCTATGAAGAATATGTAACAATTTTGTTTTTAAGAAATAAGCTAATAACATGTTAGTTGCTATTATATTCAGATCCCAAAGACATGTATTAATCAATTCTTCTCTCTTATAAGGGGCTTCTTATTGTCTGTTGTTACCTTTATTGTTTTTAAGAAATAAAGTTGAAAGCAGTTTGGTGACTTTAATGTTCATGGACAAATGCTGTCACTCTTAAGATTTTTATTGGATCTTTCCTATTTCTCTGTTGGTTCCTCTCTATGTTTTTCCATTTGGTGGGGTTGAGTGACCATGTTGGGAGCGGTTGTGTATTTTATGCTGGCGTTGGGAGCGGTTGTGTATTTTATGCTGGCCTTGTTTCTTGTTTTTGTCTCTTAGTAAATTGGCGCCTGTCTCACTTTTAATAGGTACACACCCTCAATGTCTGGTAGACAGCTTTTCCTAGATATGCAATTAGAGCAGCGTCTCGGCAGTGGAAGTGTTAGATTGCGTGATCGTGTTGATTCAATTGATTTTTCAAATTTCCTAGATGTTGAGTGGCTCTCTTCGTCCGGAAATTCATGTGAAGAAGAAGCATTCGAGAGGTATTTTCTTTCAATTTGATCAATGCTTTGATAGAAATTGAATTTGCATACTTGGTTTTAGTTTACCACTTCTTATGAAGAAGTTCTGGTGCCATTTTTGATAAAAAAGTTGAATTTGCATACTGCCAAAATTTATTTGGTTGGAAATACGACTAGCATTTTAATAATTCTATCATTGAGATTAGTTGTTTGAATCTTATGGAAACATCCTAGAAGGCTAGCGTGCTTTCTGCTTTGGTTTCGATGAATCTTACGCTTTGCTCTATTCATGCAGATCTGCAATCATAGGTTCACCATGTTGTGTCCTCTCATCTGACCGTGTAACAGTTGAATCTAAAGCTGAAGCAAGCTCTTCGGTATTTGAGTCTTCAATCTTGAAGGTCAGCAGTCCACACAAATCTCATAGTTTATTATTCCCTCTGTTTCAAAAATGTCCCTTTCCTTTTTGGCAACTCTTTAGTTCTAATTTTCCACCTGGTATGTTTAAGACCACTAGAGTGAAAGGCATTTTGGTATATTCTACATATTTTTAGTTTAAGATACAAGATTTAAAAGTTCTCTTTACTTTCTTAAACTCCATGTCAAAGTCAAATCGGACAAACAAATTGAAAAGGAGGGAGTACTTCTTTTGGTGGGGGTGGGGATAGATCTTGCTTTTATTTCTGCCTCTTACTTCTTATTAGCTTCTATTTGCATCTCTAATAAGAAACACTGATACACGTAAGTAATTCCTTTTTTACTTTTTCAATCTTGTTATTTTAGCGTCAGGAGCAGACTAGTAGAGATCTCAATTTTGATGCCAAAGGAAGTAGTAAACATATTGCTGAATTTTCTGAGAAGTTTGTGCATTGGGTTAACAACGGAGATATGCTTTTCCCTTGAGATGATTTCTGGTCTCCTTGAAGCTGTAGTCTTCAGACAATTGCATTCAATCAAACCATCCGAAGGATGTGGATGACTTACGGAATAAATGACAGGTGATGAAGATTAGGTAAGAGGGGAACAATGATTTTTGTTAGAGAAAATATGCCTAAACAAAGCCATTGAGATTGTAAATTAAAGTACGTTAGAAAATGATATAGAAAGTATAGAGTACAATAGAAGCAGATGATTCTTTCAGTCGTTTTTTTGTTTCTTCATTTTCTACCTTACTGTTTTTGTAGGTTTCAGTTCTGTAAATATCTGCTATAGTTTTGTTAGTTGGAGCTCCATTATTCTTTTCTGTATACAAGCTGATCTTTATTGTGTCACATGATTTAAATTTTTAGTTCTGAAGTGTAGCTGAGAAGAAACTTAGATATTCCTTTATACTATGAGGTTGCAATTTTTGTTGCCATGTCAACAGAAGCATATCGCTTTCCTTGTAGTCATCGTGTCTTTGATGGCAGAAATTGTAGTGCACCTTGTGCTATATCACGAGGAACATCTACATTTGCCTTGCAATTTGCTAGAAGGCTGGACTATAGCAAATTCGTTATGCTAAGGCCAAAAAATCAGTAAAATTTGTACAGTCAGGACTCAGTTTGTGATCAGTGGCTCAGCAGATTCATAAATCTACCAGATTGTTCCCCTAGCCCAAGGTACCTGAATAATGCTACATTATCTGTTCAATTCTGCTCTGTTTTTTCAGCTTATTGTTTTCGTTGGATCAGTTCTTAACACATAACGGCCTGAGGAAGTGTCCGAAGGTGAAGTAGTTCCTTAGTTTTTTTTTCTTCTGGTTTGTTGTTACAGTTAGTTCCTTTCCTTGTGCCATTATGTGTGCGCGCTAGAAGTATAATATATTTAGTATCTTCTACTCTCCAGCTCATAAGTCTACTTAATAAGTCGCAGGCAAGGTGATTTGAATTGAGACCTCTGAGTGTGATGTTAGGTTGATTCACATGCCCATTAGCTAGTAATATCGAAGCTCTGCTTCCGTTTGTCTCAAAATTATGTCAATTTTCTAGGATGTGAAGGTCTGAGACGTGTTCTCGAGGCGAGGCGAAATAGTGAGTTGTATGAGAGGCTAGAGTCAGTCTAAGCTCCCTATGCATAGTTCATGTTGAAGTGTATACTCCGTGAGGGGTATAAAGGTAAATACAAAAGCAAACTTGTCATTCATTGGATAAAGAGGATTTCTCGATTCATTATTGACTTTACTCGAATACATAAATCAATCTGTGCATTCTTATTGAGAATATTTATTTTTTGTTCCTAGAAAACTCGATCCTTGGTGCTTTTTGCACGCTTTTCTGAGTCTCATGTGATTAGTGACTTTTACTTCACTATCAAGACATCTTGAAAATTGAAACTGAACCGTGTAACATGTCTCTATGTGTGATGTACGGAGGGTGTATATCAAGTTTTAGTCCAAAAGTAACAATTCCCTTGTAATAGTTGTATACATACACGTCTCTATAAGTACGGAGGGTGTATATCAAGTCTTAGTCCAAAAGCAACAGTTCCTTGTAATAGTTGTATACAAATAAAACACGCATCAATATCATAAGTGTCCACTACCAACTATTGTCTTCAATAATACTGTACTATCAGTCAACCATCACTACTGACTATCTAACACAATCACCAATAAACACCCATAACAGTTACTTGTAACGGCAAAAAATGTAAATTCATTAATTCTCAATAGATACCTGTAAGAAAATTGAGTCCTAGAGGACACACCTATTATGCGTTAGCTATTTTAAAATTTGATAATTCGACGAGTAAATAAAACTATTTTACTATTGGTAATAGGTCACATTTCGTTTTTAAACAACCAAAGTACATTATCAAGCAATCGACAGACGACAGCCAAGTATATATTGAATCAGGGCGTCGTTATATTTCACCCGAGATATAATGACTGCATGTTCCATTCTGTGTTGAAACAATAGTCGGTAGTAGTGAACTAACCGCGGGCTGGGCTTAGAACAAAAAAAAGCCCAATAAAAAGTTGACCCAAGTTCAGTTCCATGGGCTGCACGTAAGCCCAAATTCATCACTTTCTCTTTCTTTCAACCCGCTCTTAAACCTTCTCAAAACCCTCTCTCAGTTCTTCTTCTTCTTCTTCTTCTTCTCCTACAATACAATGTCTGTAATGGATTCAGAAGCCTTCAAATCGGAGCTTGCATCTGTTGTTTCTTCCCTAGGGTTTGCTACTTCTGCTGTGCCTTCTTCTGGTTTCAACGACTCCGACTTCCGCAAGAAAGGTCGCATCAAATCTGAGAAAAAGCCACCTTCTAAGGATAATAATAATAATAATACCAATAAAGACTCTCAACATGGAAACGAAAACAACAACAACAACAACAACAAAAAGAGAATCAACAACGATAAATTTGGCAAAAAACCGAAGCCGCAGCCTAAGCCGGAACTTCAAGTCGACAATAATTTATGGAATACAACTCCCGGCAAGTACAAAAACATGCCGAAGCTTTCACTTGTGAAAGCGAGCGCATTGGCTGTGTGGTACGTTGATGCAGGAGAATTGGAGGACAAGGTTATTGGGAGTGACAGGAAGAATAAAATTGCCGAGTTTAAGAATGTCAATGAATGGAAAAGCAAGGTGGAGAAGAAGAAGGAATTGGGCGAGAGGTTATTGGCCCAGTATGCGCAGGACTACGAGTCGTCTCGAGGACAAAGTGGCGATATAAAGATGTTACTTACCACGCTAAGGTCAGGGACTGCTGCTGACAAGATATCTGCTTTTTCTGTCATGATTGGGGATAATCCCACTGCCAATTTGAGATCGCTTGATGCTCTCTTGGGTATTTATTCTTCTCTTACTTTCTGTTGAATTTAGGGAGAATCCTTAGGACTATCTCAAACTTTTTCAATGTCATTGTATTTTAGCTCTCATGTTTGAACCAGTAGCTTGTTATCATCTTGTATTAGTTTTTTTAATTTTATCTTGTTCGAGTCATGTTATAGTTAATTATTTGATATCCTTCAGCAAATATATGTTATACTACTATCACTTACTGTACAAATTTTTCGCGAACTCTAAGTTACAAAGAAATGTAGACGCTGTCAAACTTTGACTATGGTGAGACAAATGACTAATGAAGAGCTGAACTCTGCAGCATATGTTCCTTCAACAACATTAGAGATGCTCATTTTCAGAACTCATTGAGTCATTGCAGCCGTTTTATTTATGTAAAGTCAAACATGTAATGTAAGAATCCTTCATTTATTCAGATCTTGAATCTAGGAAGATATGTATTTCAATCAAGGAGGTTAATTTTAGGTGTAGTGATATGCTTAAGGCAAAGTTTATTAAACTTTGCGATGATAATGTTAGGTGAATCATAAAAGTGAAGGAGGATCAGTTAAAATTTCTTCCCCTTCATTGACTGGCCCCTAAGGAAAGAGCAAAAAAGAAAAATACCGAAAACTTTCCCATTACTTAGTTTAGCTTTCTAAATTCTCTTATTCTTATGTGCCCCATTCTTTACTTTTCTATCCTTTTTGCTATACTTGTTCTCAAATAGGATCTTTTTCGTAACTTTCTGGTATTGGTACTTCATAATTCTAATTAATTTTTCACATGGTTTGCATCCTAGATTATTAAATTTGTAATTGTTCCTTTCTCTAGTCTTAGAAAGATGCATTATTGAGATTCTCTCTGGTGAGATTGTTTGTCATTAGTGCTTGTCTCTAATCAATGTAAATAATGACATGTAGGGATGGTGACAGCTAAAGTTGGAAAGCGCCATGCTTTGGCAGGTTTGGAAGCACTGAAAGAACTTTTTGTTTCTAGGTGAGTTAAACTTTTTTTCCCTTTCGTATTGATCATCCTTATTATGCTTAGTTGCCTCATTGTTTGACTATGAAGAATTCCTTCTATCCAGTTTGCTGCCTGATCGCAAATTGAAGACACTCTTTCAGCGGCCGATAGATCATATTCCGGATACAAAAGATGGTTACTCGCTTCTACTCTTTTGGTATTGGGAGGAATGTTTGAAGCAAAGGTACACTTAAGCCGAAACTTCACATATACTGAAGTATATGTGAAGCATTCTTTTAGAACTTGAGCTAATTTGGAGGATTGGCCCAAGTCAACCCATGACCCTACATGGTTGATGGCCATTGAGTGTTCTGTCCTCCATCTTAATGCATTTTATATAGTTTGTTGTGATGAATGGAAAGGATACCTTGTTTGGACTCCTATGTTCCTTTTGGTTATCGCTAACTCTTACCCCTATCTACTGCATTCGTGGCTGGAAGTTTGTAATGTACCAGTTACCGTAGGTGTAGGTGGTAGGTTGACTATGATCTACCAGAAGTTCTATGTTGATATGCCTCATGTGCTTGTACTTCCATGATACCTACCATCAATGTGGAGAACAGACAGTTTGCACTTGGATATATTTGATGTTACTCTAATCATGTTCCTGAATTGAGGATTTATCTAAACTTCAGTTTATATGTCTGTGTATTTGTTACTATGTTGATCTTCAGCTAAATAGGCTTTTCTGTTTCAGGTATGAGCGGTATATCATTGCTCTTGAGGAAGCATCAAGAGATGTCTTAGATATACTCAAAGACAAGGCATTAAAGGTTGTTATTGACAGCTTTATTGCACATCTATACAGTTGCCTATCTATGTTTCTCCTCAAAGCACATTCTTATTCAATTTTTTAGCTAATTGCATCTTAGAAAAGGAGAAAAGAATGACTTGTGAGAACACCCTTTTGTTGCTTCTTGCTTTTTACTAATTGGAACCTATAATCTGAGTGAAACTCAGCAACTGCTAACTTAACCATAATTTATTGATGACTGGCGAGAACACCTTTTAAGGCTGCTTTTTGTTTACGCAATTGGGACCTACAAATTGGTGAAACTCAGCAACTGCTAACCCAAACAAAAATTGTACCTTGCAAACTGTTTGGAGCATCACAAGTCACAACGATCTTTTTCTCTGAATAGAGCAATTTATTAGGACGCTACCTTCAACCAAATAGAGTTGATAAGCTTCTACAAAATTAGGATAGCTTGACCACTTGCCAAAGCTTTTGCTATCAAACCATACTGATATTTTGATTTAAAGTTGATAAAATTGTTTATAAGTAACAAGTACTTTTTCTTTTGATCAACGGTACTCATTTAGCTTCTTTTGTAGTAGTTGCATTAAATGTTCTGGTCTGACTTCATGATTTTGTATTGCATCTTCACTGCAGCTGGGTTTCCTGTAATTGATATTTTCTGAGGGTCCATTTTTTCTCGGGGTTTAAAGTTTAACTGACAAAAATTCTTGGGGTTTAAAGTTATATCTGAGTCTTTTGGACGTTTGTGATGCAATATAATCTCATATAGTTAATGTTGTCCTGAAAAGTGAGGAAATGCTGATATGTATAGTTATGTTTTGTAGATAGTTTACGTTTTGCTAAAGTGCAAACCTGAACAAGAGCGTCGATTGCTTGCTGCCCTAGTAAATAAGGTATGCCATTTTACCTCATTGCTTTTTGTGCCATTTACTTTGTCCTGAGAGATCTTGGGACCATGGAGCTCCAGCTGATATTTCTTCACTTCGTTGCAGCTAGGAGATCCTAAAAACAAGGTTGCATCTAATGCTGATTATCACCTATCAAAGCTTTTGGCTGACCATCCAAATATGAAGGTAAACCAACATATTTGGTTGAACTTGCTTAGACATACAAGTAATGATAATTAAAAAAGAAGAATAAAACAGCTTATTTCTTCAAAAGAAAAAAAATGAAGCAAACAGCTTTGGGATGATGATTATCACCTATCAAAGCTTTTGGCTGACCATCCAAATATGAAGGTAAACCAACATATTTGGTTGAACTTGCTTATACATACAAGTACTGATAATTAAAAAGAAGAATAAAACAGCTTATTTCTTCAAAAGAAAAAAAATGAAGCAAACAACTTTGGGATGATGTTAGCTCTAGATTTATAAGTTGGCTTCAAGGAGTGACACTCAAAAGGAAAAATCTACTTTCAAGAGTGCTCTTAGAATGCCCATCTTAAGGATGTTTTTCATGCATAAATCTATTCCATGTAAAATGGAGTGATGTGGTGTGGTTGTAATTTTATTACCAATCAAATTGTTAGAAGTTGGTTCAAATACAACTCTAACTTGGTTGTGATATTTGAATAAGACCAAGCAGGATAATGTGCTCTTTGAAAATGGTTCCACTAATAGAATATTGTGCCCTGAAATGCCATTATATTTCCCAAGCATACACCTAGTTTTGGTGGCACGTACTAGTGCATCGAAGCCCTTGAGTGTGCACGACTTTAGACAAGCTGCAAGGAAGCACATATCATAGCATTATCGAAGTGCAGTTATGATTTCTGTTGTGATACTTTTTCTGATGAAAGTTTGTTGTTTAATGTGTTATTTTTGTTGTGCAGGCTGTTGTGATTGATGAAGTAGATAGTTTTCTTTTCCGGCCTCATCTGGTATTGCGAGCCAAGTATCATGCTGTATGTCTAAACTTTACTCCTGATCTTTTATGCATATCACACTAGATACTTCCTGATTGTATTTGTGTACACCTTTCGTCCTATTCAAGTTCTTTTTGTCTGTGATTTGATAATTCTTGTTCTACTGTGTCTATCCAAATTCTTCATGTCATTGAGAAGCAGAAAGTTTTTATAGAAGTAACACTAGCTGTAGATGCCATTTTCACAGGTGACTAGGTCTGTTTAGTTTGGATTATGAGAACTGGTACATTGATGTGATCCTTGTCCTTTTTGTGATCTACTAATTTTGAAACATGCTTTAGCTTTCTCTCTTGACTTGGCAATTCAATGCGAATATTTTTATATTTCCTGTATATGAGTATACAACAATAAACTCAGGTGGCAAGTCGTGTTGAATTTATTTGTTGTTTCAATTTTCTGTTAGGAACATCTCTAAATATGCTGATGCAGATATGTTGTTTTGAAGTTATCATCTCTAGATATTGCTGATGCAGAAGATGTAGTCCTTAAGTACATACCTTTAATTGTGACAGGTTAACTTTTTAAGCCAAATTCGCTTAAGTCACAGGGGGGATGGCCCAAAGGTGGCAAAGCGTTTGATAGATGTATATTTTGCTCTATTTAAGGTATGATCTATAGCTGCCATAGTCATAAGTTTCTCTTGTGCGTCTTTGCTCTTCTTCTAAGTGGAGCTGAGAGCTTCATATTCTTATACTGAAGCTCATCAAGCGTTTCTTATCTAACTTCATGGAATATTTTTTTTTACCTCCTTTTACCCCGAATCAACATTTCAGGTATTAATATCTGAAGCAGGGGAAGGACGGACGATGAATAAGAGCGAGGGACATAAGGAGGTTTCTGGCACTTCGAAAGATAAGAAAGAAAAAGATTCATCAGAATCTCATGTTGAAATGGATTCACGCTTACTATCCGCACTTCTTACGGTTTGTGTTGACTAGTCTAGTTCTATTTCTTTTTTGTTAATGCTTATGGATCTGCACAAAGAGTAACTTCTATTTTCCAAAGGAGCTTTTGCATTTGTTGACTTGCTTGGTTTGTGGGGGTTAAAATGTAAAATCTGAGCAACTGTAGGTCAGTAGTTCCTGCTTGAGCAATCCTCCTCCCTTTGAGCTAGCTTTTGGGGTGTGAGTTAGGCCCAAGACCTAATTTGTCACAAACTCGATAGTTCTATTATAAATTATTTACAAAAAATATATGTAAAATAGTTGTTATATTTTAAAGAAATTATTTTTCAATTTTTTTGTTTTACTAACCCCCCTTACTTTTGTTCTTCCACATACAACCACGTTTGCCCCGTTTTGCATTCCATGTCAAACAACTTTTCTTTACTGTTCTTCACTAGTCTTAACCGAGCTTGCTCAATCCTGGCAGCTTCTTGCATTAGTACTCATTGTTTCACGTTTATGCCGGATTAGAGAAAATAGTAATCTGCTTCATTTAGCACAACTTTCTCATTTGCAGGGTGTGAATAGGGCATTCCCTTTCGTTTCAAGTGATGAAGCTGATGATGTAATTCAGGCCCATACACCGGTATTGTTTCAGCTGGTAAGCATGGCTACTCATTCCATTGTTGGATAAGTTGGATGAGTATCTGATATGGCTTAATATATTATATCATCTTAATATTTGCTTGGAATGTGCAGGTTCATTCGAAGAACTTTAATGTTGGAGTTCAAGCTCTCATGCTCCTAGATAAGATCTCAGCAAAAAATCACATTGTTAGTGATCGGTTTTATCGTGCCTTGTATGCAAAACTTCTACTGCCAGCTGCAATGAATTCTTCCAAAGTACGTGGAAACCTTCATATTTATATTCTTCTTCTTTCTGGTTTAATCTAAGCTTTAATAGGGCAAACATACACTGCAAGAATTTTCTTCGGCTCACCTTCTTGGTGCTTTTTATCAAATACAATTACTAATTCTCAAAATAGAAGAAATAGAAAGAAGATTCCCTTTCCCTCTCGAACCAGAAAAAGGTTCATGTTTAATTAGGTCTTTCCTATTTTTGGAAATGTTTTTTTTAAAAGGTCCAGGGTAATAGAAGTTTGAGCTATCTTCAATTAATACGTTGATTCTTTAGTTTTTTTCTGGTGGGTGGTGAGGGGAAAGAAAGAGAGTGGTAGATTAACCTTTGTGTTGACATTCCTGAGGTCAAGATCAATATGGTGACACTTGTTTCTAGTACATCTGCTTTTGTAATCTATGGTTTCTAGTCTTGTCTGTTGTAAGCTTTAGATGCACACTTGATTTGCAATTTTATGCCAGCAAAGGCATATGGGATACTTAGAGATTTGATGTGATTAATGATTATAATTAGGATTATGGCATTGCTGATGTTTAAGTTTGATTGGTTGAAGCTTCATCTGCTCTTCTTGCCTGCGTGATGATCCTTCAGCTCATTACCCGTGGCAATTGAGAAGTGGATTTCTTGTTTGCCCATCTCAAGGGGAACTTTGACATCTCTTTTTAGTTGTCCAGCAGTGAATGTTGATTGTAACAGTAAAATTAGAGAAACCAGGGAAGATTTAGAGAATTTGTTAAGACTAATATTTTCGCACACATTAAGAATAACTATCTTTCCGAAATTGACACGTAGCTAGACATCTTTCAGTAATGTGCTTTTTCATTACTAGGTAACTTTTGCAAAAAAAAAAATACCATGGTTTAGAAATACCTCATTTTCAAAACAATATCAAGCAGAATGGGTAACTGAGAATAGAAAATTGAAAATTCTGAGAGCCCGAGCAACGAAAGTTCTGGCGAAGCATCGATGATGTTTTTTTTGCTAGATATTCTTTGAAGAGTCATGAATTTAAGAGCCAAGATAGTCATTGCTGCACAAATGCTTCAATTTGTTGAGCAAATAAGCCCCAACACCAGAAAACTGTCTTAAAGAATGAAGATACGAAGCAACTGTAAACCATGCTATGATGTATAAAGTGAGCTACAAAAGTTGACTTTCCCTGTATTTTATAGCTACATCTATATTGCTATTTCTCTAACTGATTTTGAGAAGGTTAAGCTGTGAAGAATTAGATCATCCCATATTTTTTCTTTAAAAAAGTTTTAACAGACTTGTAACTTAGACATTTTTTTCTAATACTTCCACCGTTAGTTGTTACTTCTGCTGCAACCTCCTCTTGCTGATTATGGAAAACATGTGGAAGAGTTTTTTTTGTCGTGGGCTAAATTTTGTCACAATTTATCACTTCTTGGCCATGCTGGTTAGACCTGTACTCATTCAATTGTGACCAGTTGTGCTTTAGTTTGGATCTAACCCTTGCATTACTTGCTGACTTAGTCTATGCCCGATAATTGTCTGATGCATTTTCTGGTCGTATCTGCAGGAGGAACTGTTTATTGGACTCCTACTTAGGGCTATGAAAAATGATGTAAATGTGAAGCGAATTGCTGCATTCTCGAAGCGTTTGTTGCAGGTTTGTGCGAGGCGTAAATTTGTTATTATGTGAAACCTAACATAGTTAGCAATATATGAGTACAGTACACTGAGGTGAGGTGTATTTAGGCAATTTTTTTGTCAATTATTCTCCTGCAAGTATACAAGTTTAGGCTTCCATTAGTCTTATATAAATTTCATGGTTTACTGTTAAATAGCTATTCCCAAGTCACTGAAGAACTACACTAATTCAAACATAGTTTAGGGAAAAAGAAGCTACTTGAAGCTGTATATTACATTCATTCTTACGTTCATCAAGGAACCGTACTCTTTGGCTATGTGCTTGATATTCCGTTGAGTTTGGTTTCAAAAAACCAGAGACTGTTATTGCCCTCTCGAGGATTTGTCTTTTTCCTTTCAAATTAACATTGATTGTCTGGTATTAACAGGTTGCAATTCTGCAGCAGCTTCAAAAAACCACATACTTTTATTGCCCTCTTGAGAATTTGTTTTTCTTTCTTCAAATTAACATTGATTGTCTGGTATTAACAGGTTGCAATTCAGCAGCAGCCTCAGTACGCATGTGGGTGTCTGTTTCTCCTGTCTGAGGTCCTTAAATCAAAACCAACTCTCTGGTAGGGTTGCTAGGAACACTATCCATTGACTAAGTTTATGACATGGCTAAAGGATTTGTTTGCAATGTATTTGTTTCAACTTTTTCATGCAGGAACATGATGCTCCAGAGTGAGTCTGTTGATGAAGACCTTGAGCATTTTGAAGATATTACAGAAGAAGATGACAATCAACCCAATCCACCAAATCAAACAGATAATGCAAGTGAAGTTGCTCAAGAAGCCAAGCACTTAGAAAATGGCAATCATTCTCTGCCGGAAGAAGGTAATTCTAGTTGTGAGTCTGATGATGATTCAGTCCAAGCTGAGGAGTCGCCTGCTAGAGGTGATTTAGATGAACCAAATGATCCTAGATTGATGTCCGGATTCAACAAACTTCTACCTGAAGGTTCAAATGATAAGCTCTTATTGCCTGGACGATATGATACACGACACAGAGAACCTTCATTCTGGTACTGTTATTGTCTTCTTTCTGGCCTTAAAATGCTTATTAAGTCTGCAATGTCACAAACAAACATCAAGACTATCTTGCTTATCTTGCTGCCTTCATTTGAATTGGCTATGATCCCTTGTTTGCCTTGAGCTCGTTCTTCACAAGGGTTTTATAAAAAACACCAATGGTTGAAATATAAGTTTTTTGTGGCTTCCTCTTTCTACATGACGGGGCTTGATTGGACACTGAAATTTTGGAAAGAAATAGAACATTTTATACCTAAGTGAAAATTATATGGCACACCAAAAATTTCCTTAGTGTCTTTTGGTCTACAACCTGCCATGTCACTTTTATAAGATCGTCTCATTTAGGGTCGTAAGCTTGCCTAGACACCACTATTATCTGCAGAAAAAGAAATAGAATATTTTAACAATTTCTCCTGAGTATACAGAAAATGTAATTTCTTTTATTGACTTTTATGGATCGACAGCAATGCAGATCGTGTAAGCTGGTGGGAGCTGATGGTACTGGCATCGCATGCGCATCCATCAGTTGCAACCATGGCTAGAACCCTTCTTTCAGGAGCTAACATTGTGTACAATGGTAATCCCCTGAATGATCTTTCGTTGACTGCCTTCCTCGACAAATTCATGGAAAAGAAACCGAAACAAAGCACTTGGCACGGTGCTTCTCAGATTGAACCTGCTAAGAAGGTTAGTATTTTCTAGATAACATAGGATATTAATCATGTCTAATATACCACTTCAGACTGGGGCTTTATTAGCTTGTTTCATCAGATTTATCTCGTTTTTCTTGCAGCTTGACATGCAAGATCAGCTGATTGGGTCAGAAATTCTCTCCTTAGCTGAAACAGATGTACCACCTGAGGATCTTGTCTTCCATAAATTCTACGTGAATAAGATGAAGTCCTCGAAGAAACCAAAGAAGAAAAAGAAGAAGACAGTAGAAGATGATGCCGCTGAGGAATTTTTGGATGCAGATGGTAGCGATGTTGAAGATGAGATTGATGAAGATGCTGCTGATGAGAGTGAAAATGAGGAAATTGACAGCATGCTAGAGTCCAGTGTGCTTCCCTCGGAAGCTAATGGTGAATATGATTACAGTGATTTGGACGAAGTTGCTAATGAAGACGATGATGAATTGATTGGTGATGTCAGTGATGAGGATATGGATACTCTTTTGGCACATGATGAATCTGACACAAATCTTGGCAGTGATGAAGACAATGATACAGAAAAGGCAAACGAAGATGACGATGATGTACATCAAAGAAAAAATAAAAGAAGGAAAGACAAGCGTGTTGCCGGAAAATCCCCATTTGCTAGGCTTGACGACTATGAACATTTGCTCAAGGAGGAGAGTCCAAAAGATCCCGCTAAATCAAGAAAGAAGAGAAAGAAGTCAAATGAGCATTTGCTCAACGAGGAGACCCCAAAAGAGGATGCAAAAAAGCCCGCTAAATCAAGAAAGAAGAGGAAGAACTCGAATGAACATTTGGTCAAGGAGACCCCAAAAGAGAATGCGGAAAAGCCCACTAAATCAAGAAAGAAGAGGAAGAGTTCAAATTAAGTATTGCTGCTAATTTGCATGAAAGAGTTGCTGATTTTGATATCCTATCCTGACAGATTATCCCGAGATAGGTAAAGGAACTCTTTCAATACCTCAATATTGTCAGCTCTTGTGTTGTAATTTTAGCCGATCATTCTTACTTCGTTTTCCTCTTTTTGTTGTTATGATAAACTCATATTTGCTTTGTCACAGTTGGTGTTATGATAACTTTGCAAAGTTCATTGTGCAACCATTATAGAAAAGAAAAAGGAACCAGCCAATGCCATACCATCTCTTCATTTTCTAATATAGCAGGACAAGAGTAGAAGATCAACTATACATCATAGTAGTTGATGAAAATGCAAAATAAAGGTGACACTAGAGAGATTCATTTGAACTATAAGAGACAGAGACGTAGATTTATGATAACTACTTAATTCATGAAATTGCAACTTTAACAGTCTTAGCCTTAGATGGTGGAGGAAGCTTTTCAACTACAACAGTTAACACCCCATTCTCGCATTTCGCAGTAATAGCAGAAACATTGCAGGTATCGGGGAGCTTGAACTTCCTCATCAATTTGAGGGGTGGCTTCCTCTCCAACCTGACGTACTTGCATCCCTCTTCTTCACTCTCCTCACGCTTCCTCTTCCCGTTGCTTCGTATCACCAGCGTGTTCTCATCTTCCACAGTCACCTGTAACAGATTCAGTAATTAACTTCTGCTATTACAAACTCAAGCAAGAAAAAAAATGTTATTAATACAAAATTGAAGATGGTACCAACCTGAATGTCAGATTTGGATAAACCAGGAACATCCATATAGAAAATGTACTCTTTTGGGGTATCCAGAATATCCACGGGAATGCTACCCCTGTTTTCACTGCTCTCATTTGACCTAGAAGGAATCACCAGCCTCTCAATGGATTCTGGAAAGAGAAGTTGGCTCACCACATCCACAACAGTGCTCATCTTCACACAAATTATGGCTGATATTTCGTTTCGAATCTGAAGACTGTTTGCAGCTTACTGGAAAATCAAGAGTAGTAGATATCTCGACGAAAAATGGTGCAGCAACTTCTTATTTAAATTAGGGAAAATGGTCTCTGGTGAAAGATACTTCTAGTACGTTCTTGCTCTTTCCTATTTTGACACGAAGCATCTAGAACATTTAGGAACTTGCCAGACATACGGACATTTGGCGCACCCTTATCGAGGAAAAGCTCAAAATAATCATTTACTTTTTTAGCTTAGATTTAAAGTCATCCTTAATATTTCAAAGACATTAACTCAATCTTGAAATTAAAAAAAAATTAAATTGTCTTTTTTTTATTTATCAAAAATAACAAGTATAAAGGAACATCAAATTAAAAAATATTTGATTAGTAAATAAGGACGGAGAAGTATAACTCAAGGGCTAAGGCTCAATCCGTCCTATTCCATAGTCATCTCTAAAAATGTACTCCAAAGTTCATCGTATTAATATTGGAAAAATTACTCCCCATATGAGATTAAGATGATATATTACATTCTATGAACTATTAATTAATAATTAATAATATAACAAATTAATTACGAGTGACATCAGATTCAAATTAATATAATATTAGATTAATATGTCATTTATTCAATGTTCTCTTAACATTTGCACTGAAGTCAAAACTTCTTAAAGAATTTGTTGAAAGATAAAGTAAATTATATAAAATATATAGATCATATAAAATATAGAGATCAAAAAATATTTTTTCATATGGTACATATATATATATATTAAATTTTAAATATTTTTAATTATATTTCTAACTCTGCCACGATAATCAACTCTCCTTTCACAAGTTAAGAGACTCTCTCGTTGAACATCTTGATTTGTCCAATGTATCAACTATCAAGGCAAAAATATTGAAATCGTACTTGATATATTTATGATAATTCTTGTCCATTTAGAAAATTCAGTATAGTTGACATATTTTTTTGAAGTGACATCATGAAAAATGCTAATACTATTTCCAAATGGCCATCGTTTTGACAAGTTGCAGTTGTATCAGCTAATAAAATTGATGTGAAATTATTGGAGGGAAGAAGAATCTGTTTTTTTTTTTTTTTGCTCAATTATGACCGACGGTTTTATAATACTCCCTAGTTAATGGTCCCAATGAACAGTTTAATGACTTATAAGAAAATAATTCAATGGGTAGATCATAATTCACATCGTAATATTATGTCCGTACTTTTAATGATCATCATTGGTTGCATTCAATTTCAAGTAATATCGTGCAATATATCTACTTCCTCCATTCATTTTTACTTATCCACTTTCGATTTTGCACATTTTTTAAGAAAACAATAATTAATGTAAATATTTTATCATAATACTCATATTGATTGATGTGTAGTTTTAAGTCTTGAAAAATGTTTTAGAAAATAAGTAATTAATATTAAAATAAAACATGAATTTTCTGTTTATATTTTTTTTCTTGATCAATGCATTTGTAAAATGATCATAATAAAATTTTCAAATATTACACCAACATGTAAATATAGATTACAATCCATCTCAGCAGCTAGCAGGGAATAATGTACCCGGATAAAGAAGGAAATTATAATATACAAAGTTCTTCTCCAAGTGCAGATCTAGCTGAATACAGATCGGATTGAATCATTTTAAGTAGCGCAAAAATACTAGTAATATAATGTACTTTCATTTCACACCGCGTAATGACCGTTATTCCCATCCCCTGATTTTTGGACTAACTCGATTGCTCCCACCAACACAAGTAGCGACGACATTAAACATACGTTCCTCAAAAGCTTTAGTCTCATAAGGAATTCTCAAAATACCTTGATTGTGAAATCCATATTCTTCGGCGGATCGTGACAACATCTCCAAAAATTCAGCATCGTAGAGAGCCGTTGTATGTACCATAAACCGCTTTGATTCATTAAGGTTTATTCCAACGGCAACAGGAACATAACCTCTTGGTGTCATAACGGCACCTCCTCCGAGTTTTAGCCGTTTACCAACCCCAATCAGCTTGCTCGCTTTAACCCCCATCAGAATCCGATTAATTCAGATTTGAAGAAATAATTTCTTTCTTTCTTTCTTGTGTTGTTAGTATAATTTCAACGTACCAGGCCGTGCAAAGTGCCAGTACCTTGTGGGCTTCATTATATTAGGTAAAGGACTAATGACGTTTTACCTGTAGGGATAACGACACTAATTAATAATGAAATTTCTTGGGTAATTTAAAATTATCCCATTATTTTAAGTAGCAATTAGATAGAATTATGGGAACAAATGGAATGCCGTAAACACAAAATTGATGTATTAGTATTTAGTCCAAAGTCTAGTATAGAACCAATAGACAATTACCAAACGTTTACTATGACGCCGTCCATGTTGAAAGTATTACTATTTCGACAAATATCTTTTATTTTTTGTACGTCGTGTCTCTTCTGAGTAATTTCTACTCAAGAATAGTAATTTTTATTACTGCTAGCTAACGTACCTAGTTGCAGTTTTATGTTTATTTTTTCTGAAAAAGACATCTCAACATGTTCGTTTTCTTTATATTTCTGGATATAGGAAGTGTTTTTGACTAGCCGGCTATCCAATCGAGCTCCACACACAATGCTGGATGAGAAAGAAACCGGTCATTTTAAAGTAATATATAAACATGACTCTTAACTTGATTTTAGCGGATAACTATGCCCTCCAACTTTGAATGTGCACAAGTAGACACTTAAACTTGTATAAAATTGAACAAGTAAACACATTTGTTCATATGGCATAATACACATAGGCAGTGGCGGAGCCAGAAAATTTAACAAGGGGGTTCAAAATTTGAAAAGTAAACACACGAACTAGTGGAAGGGGATTCGACATCTATTATACATATCTAAAAAATAATTTTAACCATGTATAAATAGTAATATTTTTCGCCGAGGGGGGTCGGATGACCCCCCTCATTACATGCTGCCTCCGCCACTGCACATAGGACATGAAATTTCCATGTATGACAAATGTGTCTATTTGTTCAATTTTATACAAGTTTAAGTGTCTACTTGTGCACACCCAAAGTTAAAGGTCATATATAGTTGTCAACTGACACCAAGTTAAATGTCATGTTTATGTAGTATGCCTTATTTAAATGATGTACTTAAGTGTAAGATTTTATATTCTAAGACATTGACTTATTTGTTAATAATCAGGCTCTAAATTTAATTATCATACATATTTAATTGAAAAAATTACAAAAATAAAATTAGACAAGAAATTATTGAATTTTATCGAACTCAGGTGTTAGCCTCCGTCAAGAGGCCATTTTTGAAGCATTTCCCATTTTACCCATTTGTATTTTCATTTTCATTGAAATAAAGAAAACCAATCATGTACTGATCTAAGTTAAACTTTTAAAAATTTATGTACGATATTTCAAATTGTTATTTGATTAATATCATTATGTTATATTTTATATTGTTTTGGTATGCATCTTACTTTCTATAGATCCTTACTTAAGATCTTTTGGATTATATATTTTGGATGGGAGCGTAATATTGAAAAAAGAAAGGGAAAAGGCATAAATTCCCCCTTCAACTTATACCGAAAAGTCAGTTACACACTTCAACTATTATGACGACCTATTACACACCTTTACTACTTAAAAGTGAATTTATTTACTCCCTGAGACGTGTAACACCACTCTCACAGCATGTAGTGTATTACACTCGCTGCCACGTCATCGCCATGTCAGTGTCACGTCAAATTTTATATTTTTTTCTATTCTTTTTGTTTTCTTTTCTTTATAAATTAACTTTCTTTTTGTTAACTCTATTTTACACTAATTAATCTCTAATTAATTATTAAAATTCTCTAATAGTTGTATCTTTTTTATAATCCCACCCACTTTCTCTAATCTCATCGGAGAAATCATTCATTTGAATTTATACAAGAATTTTCTTTGTCTTCTCCGGCGAAGAACAACCAACCCATCACCACCATAAGTCCACCTCCACGACGCCATTTGTTCTTCTTTTTTGACGAACCATCAGCCAACAACCACCACAAAACAACCACTCAAAATCCAAATCAATCACCAACAAATACCAAACCAAACCCCCTTACCTTATCCCTTTGTGATTTTATTCTTTTGATTTGTTTTAAAGGTGCGTCGGCAAGCTCAAAGCTTCAGCCATGACTCCGATGAAGTTCCAAAGAGCTCCATAGTTTCAGATCTGAAAAACCAACAAATAATCTGGACAACCAACAACACCACTACTACACTCACGTCATTGTGAATCTTTAAGGTTGTGATGAAAAATAAAAAGTTGTGATGAAAATTAAAGAATGAAGAAGAAGAGGGTAATGGGTGGGGATGGAAGATTTTGACTTTTTAATTCTTTTTCTAAAGGGTAATGGAAGGGGAAAAGAAGATTTTGATTTTTTAAATTCTTTTTTTAACTTTAATTTTTTATGACGCGCCAGTTTTTTATTTATTTTTTATTTTTTTGACACGTCAGTTTTAGGGAGTAAATAAATTCACTTTTAAGTAGTAAAAGTGTGTAATAGGTCGTCATAATAGTTGAAGCGTGTAACTGACTTTTCGGTATAAGTTGAAGGGGGATTTATGCCTTTTCCCAAAAAGAAATTATAAGCCGCCATCTTATGCATCAAAGAAATTTGGTTAATTAATTAAGTTTGACATTATAGCTCATTAAGTTCCTACTGCGTTGAGGATGCTTGCTAGCCGGCTTATGATTTCCTAAACGACCTTAGGTGACTTAAATTCATAAACATTTAAATATTAAATAATAAAAATAGAAAAGTATAAATCATATAATAGGCAAATAAATATTCCCTATAATTTTAGGTTTTGTTTAGATCGTATTCATACTGGTTGGTGCACAGTGAGAATATACTCAACTTGGATATTTGAAACCTCTAATTCATGAGTGCCACGTCGACAACCTTGAAGTCACGACGGTTAATCAGTAACCCGTGATAGATGCTCAAGTGGGCCCGACCTCGATATTACATAAGCATGAGCGACATAATTGTATATTCCCTCAAATTCATCCCTTCATATTATATACTACTCCCTCCTCCATCCGTCCCTTTTTATATATCATTCCTTCTTATAAATAGTTGATACATAATACTTGTCATTTCATAAAGGAAAAATTGTATGAAATAACAAACTATTAATGTTATAGTTTAATTTATTTTAATTGTATTCGCAGCCAACATCCCCTTTTTGTCATCTAATTCGGTATACAATTAGCCATTTTATACATTTCGGTATAAAATGTGTTTGTGTTTGTATAAAACGAGAGAAAAGTGTACATTTATAATCTTATTTAAATTATTTAAATACAATTCTTATTATACAAATTACAATGTATAAATAAATTTATACAAAATTGAACAATTTGTATAAAATTGGATGTTTGTAGCGAATAAAGCTCCATAGCAAACATAAAATTTGCTATGGAGCGCAATTATGCAAACTATAGTTATAACATACAAATATAATTTTTATATTTGCTTTATGTGAAAGTTGTTCTTTCATAAAATCAATGCATAAATTACCATATTGTTCCTTTTTTACCCTTGTGAGTTATTGACCTTGAAAATATACATTTGACCAACTTAGAAAAGCTAAGTAAATGATTCATGTTCATTGGTTAAATTAATTAATCAAAATAAATTAATTCATATTCATTGATTGAAAACTTGAGTTCCAAAAAAATTAAATAAGGGTAGAAGGGTAAAGCTACATCATTTCTTAATGGAAGTGCAAAGTAAAAAAATAACATATAAAAGAGGATCTTAATGTAAGTGCAAAGTAAAAAAATGACAGAGGACGGAAGGAGTAGTAATATCTTCTTGTGATTAGATAAGAGATCAATTATTTTGACTAATTTTGAAACCTAAAGATATCATGTAATGTAGACTGGAGGGAGTAGTTCATCTCAGGAATATCAAAATTACCTCATAAAAACATAATCCTCTTTGATATTGTAATACTCTCCATATAATCATCTTATTANATTCCAATAAAGGTGGGACCAAAACAGGATCAGCAACAAAGTGACACACAAAACAATCCAAAATATCTCCATGACTCAAACACTCGGCAATTAATATAGTATCATAGTCAGATTTGATTTCTAACATAGCAGTACTTCTAGGAAGTTTTACATACAACACACATTGTCCAGGTTCATACCCCAACTCTTTCAGACAATCCCTCAATTCAAAATAAGATAACCTATCTAAATCAACATCTAAAAACTCATAAACTCCTCCACCATGATATGGTTTCCCCTTGTATTCCTTTTTTCCAATCTTAATAACATCACCGTGGTAAAATCTCAAAGTAATCAATTCAAAAGACATTTTAACTGAAAATAATGTTATCAGTTAACCCTCAACAACAACGACAAAACATATACAACAACAAAATTCATACAACAACAACGGGGAATCATGTGAATGAAAGACGACATACAATAAACTTGAAAAAAAAAATAAAGATGAAATAACCCTAAGCTAAAAAGTATGAACTATGAAGTAACCCTAGAAATGTTTGACTGACCTTTCAAATATGGAGACGATAACAAATTATGAACGATGAACGTCTCGATTGTACCCACCAAACCCTAGTAACCATCGATTTGCTTCCACCAAATGATGAACGCCTCGATCGAGAATGTTCTTCAAATATAACTACAAGGATGCTTCAAAAACACCACAAAATTGAAGAAATCTTTAGCTAAAATTAGGATTTACAGATGAATTTTTTCGATTAGGTTTTGGTGTTCTTAGAGAAAGAAACGGGTGGGTGAAATAAATGGACTAGGGTAAAATAAAATGGATTTGGGTGAAAAAAATCGGGTTTGGGTGAAAAGAAACGGGTTTGGGTAAAATGAATCGGATTGGGGTCTTTTATTACGTGGCTTAAATAGGAGGCGAGTGGCTTTCACTCTAGGCATAATGTCCTGGGTTGGGTGACGGAAGGGGGAAATAAATATACTTTTATGTACTTAAGGTGTGTAATAGGTCACCCCATTAGTTAAAGTGTGTAAATGACTTTTGGGTATACGTTTAGGGGGCAATTTATGCCTTTTGCCTATTATATACTACTCCCTCCTCCCTCCGTCCTTTTTTTATATATCATTCCTTCTTATAAATAGTTGATACACAATACTTGTCATTTCATAAAGGCAAAATTGTATGAAATAACAAACTATTAATGTTATAGTCATAATTTATTTTAATTGTATTCGCAACAAGCATCCCCTTTTTTGTCATCTAATTCGGTATACAATTAGTCATTTTATATATTTCGGTATAAAATGTGTTTGTGTTTGTATAAAGCGAGAGAAAAGTGTATATACAAATACAAATATATATATATATATATATATATATATATATTTTTGTCCTATATATTTATAATTATTTAAATACAAATCTTATTATACAAATTACAATGTATAAATGAATTTATACAAAACTGAACAATTTGTATAAAATTGGATGTTTGTAGCGAATAAAGCTCCATAGCAAACATAAAATTTGCTATGGAGCGCAATTATGCGAACTATAGCTATAACATACAAATATGATTTTTATGTTTACTATATGTGAAAGTTGAACTTTCATAAAATCAATACATAAATTACCATATTGTTCCTTTTTAACCCTTGTGAGTTATTAGCTTTGAAAATATACATTTGACCAACTTAGAAAAGTTAAGTAAATGATTCATGTTCATTGGTTAAATTAATTAATCAAAATAAATTAATTCATATTCATTGATTGAAAACTTGAGTTCCAAAAAAATTAAATAAGGGTAGAAGGGTAAAGCTACATCATTTTTTAATGTAAGTGCAAAGTAAAAAAATGACATATAAAAGATGAGGGAAGGAGTAGTAATATCTTCTTGTGATTAGATAAGAGATCAATTAGTTTGACTAATTTTGAAACCTAAAGATATCTTTTAATGTAGACTGGAGGGAGGGAGTAGTTCATCTCAGGAATATCAAAATTACCTCATAAAAACATAATCCTCTTTGATATTGTAATACTCTCCATATAATCATCTTATTATATACAGAGAAACAATCACACATATACGCATACTTTACTCATAGGTAGTAATAGAAAATTCGTTGACACAAAACAAGTATATTGTATAATACGGAAGAACGGCCCAGTGATTGATTATGAGCAATTAATTATGTAATTTTAGCTCATTTCTCAAATTTGAAAAGATTTTATCGCGATTTACTCCAATTAGTTGGTTGATATTTGTATTCTTTTTTATGCGTGACAAATTAAAGTATAATTGCAATTATAATTAGTGAAACCATAATTGAGGAGTTCTATTTAAAGTGATGTTTATCAAAATTAGGAAAAACTACATAAATGGGTCATAAAACTTAAAACAGTTACATATTCATACCCTAATCCAAAGTAATTCAAGAAATACATATTCTCTCAAAAAAAGATAATTACAGCTCATACCCCCATTCATTGAAGCTGATAATTTTCGTTTAATTGATACTAAATCAATATCATATATTGTATTGGTATTATTAAAACTGATAATTTCGCTTAATTGATACAAAATCAGTATATATATATATACACTTACTGTATTGGTATCATTAGGGTTTCTTGTTCAAAAATTATTCATTAGTCAATGATATTATAAGAGTATATGTATATTGTTATGGTATCATTAATTTTTCTTGTTTAAAAATTACTCATTAGTCAATGATACTATAAGAGTATATATATATTGTTGTGGTATAATTAAGGTTATTTGTTTAGAAATTACACATTAGTCAATGATACTGTAAGAGTGTATGTATTTTGTTGTGATATCATTAAGGTTCATTGTTTAGAAATTACTCATTAGTCAATTACTATAAGAGTATATGTATATATTCTTATAATATCATTGACTAATGAGTAATTTCTGAACAAGAAACCTTAATGATACCAATACAATATATATATATATATATATACTAATTTAGTATCAATTAAGCGAAATTCAGCTTTAATGATACCAATACAGTATATGATACTGATTTAGTATCAGCTAAACGAAATTAGTTAGGGGGTATATAGTGTAATTATTTAGTTAGTATGAATGTAAAAGTGTATATGTTTATAATTATTTTGCTTTTATGGGGTATTTGCTTAATTTTCCCTAAAAATTATTATTAGAGGGTCCAAAAATAAGGCCACAAAATGGTATCCTTAGACATTGTAATGTGTTATATATATGACGGGCTCAAAGAAGTCCAAATCCATCACTAAGGAGGATGAGTAATGCTGCAAGTGTAAGCCCAAATTCATTTTAAACAAGTCCAAATAGAGGTTACCTTACAAATACATAGCCAGCCACGTTACGTTGCCTAGCTCGAGGGAATTTCTTCATCTAACCAAATTAAACCATTCATTGTAGTTAAGTATATACTAATATGTATATATCATTAGGATATACTCTGCTAGTTCCCCGGGTACCTCTTCCTCCACTATCACACAATTTGGACTCGATCTTTTCGTGAACTAGGTTTATGTAAAAAAAAAAAATGAAAATTATAGATGCTTCAATTATTTATTGGAAAATTCGAGAAAAAAAATGGCATTGCATGGTACTTGTTGATTACGAATGATATTTATGAGAATTCTTGTGCATGTGGCTGAAATTGAAATGCACGTTGATTTTTGTAGAAAAAAGCCTTTGGACCACACGTAGAAACCAACAAATTATTCCTTTACTGAACACAAAGAAGAGGCTAGAGCATCACTGGTTTCCAAAATATATTTATCAAGATCAAATATGGCCAAAAGGAGACTTTTCATATTGTCGGATAAATTATGCATGCCCCATCTAATTAATGCTCTCAATCGATTTCAATTTATGTCGCATGTTTAATTAGACATATAATTTAATTTTAAAAAAATGGTTAGTGTCTTTTTATGAAATTGATAGTCATTTTTCGTCCTTGTTTGAGCATATTTGAAAAAAAAATAGACATGTTTAAACTAACCATTAAGGCAAATGACATGTCTGCTCTTACAATAAAAGTCCGACAAATTGCATGATTTTCAAACAAGTTATATATGGTTCGAGTCTATAAAGAATTTGTGACAACACATCATTCTGCACTTGGAAGAAGAAGTAGAAAAAGGAATAAATATAGTGATAATTTGATTCTTTGTTGCCGTAGCAAATAGGAGAGAAAATAAAATTTAATTCTTCGTTTTTATAAAAACGAATATAAATGAAGTCGTACATGTTTGTCGTGACTTGTATGTTGTTGACCTTTTTATTTGTAGCTTTAAAATCATGATAATCTGATATGGTATGTGACTAATCTATGTTGAATATGGTACGAATAAAGTCATATCCGTTTGCCATAATACGCATGACACAAATAATCAAGTATAATTCATGCAAGGCAATCAATTTAAATATAAAATGAAATCAACTAATATAAATTGCGTGAGATATAAAAATATTTTTTTCCCGAAAATGTGGGTGATGTGAGCCGTGAGGGACTGGATGCTACCAATTGCGTTACACATGTAAGCTGTGGGGTGCTAATTTGGAGTGTGCAATGAATCCCATCAGTTTGGTCCAAAACAGTAAGTAGCTTCTAGTCATCGATCGTCAAAAATTCTATTATCCATAGTAGTCATAAATAAATGTGTTACTCCCTCCATTCCATATTAACTTAAGCTTTGAAGTGTTTCACAGAACATAATTTTTCATTTTTACTCTTATTAATTATTGTCAAAAATAACTAAACATTAATTATAATAACTAATTTCAATACTAACTTAAAGGGTAAAATTGAAAGAATATTTTAAAAATAGTCTTGAAGATTAAAAACTTAAATTAATTTGAAAAACAAAAAAAAGCTCAAAAGCTTAAATTAATATTAATATGAAATGGAGGGAATATTTACGTCAACCAAACCTTTAGTCTGTACTACTAGAACAGTGTTCTCTCCTAGTTGCACTTTTTGAAATTTCTTTATGAATTTTCCAGAACCCCAAGTTGCAACTTTATTGCCAAAAGATAAATAAATACAACTTGCAATGGCTATATGGTAAATAGTTCGAACGCCGTCGACCAATTTGCAATGAGTGGACCCTAACCTTTTTGGGTGTAGGTCCCACTTTCATTCAGCCCACACCAATTTTTTTACAATTATTTTATTATAAAATAGAGTAGACAACACAAACGTTTCTCATCCTTAAAACAGAGTATAATAATAATAATGCAAAAGGGCGAGGAACAGAGAGATCAAAGAAGCTTCTGGATACAAATATCTCCTACCGTCATTGAATCTAAGCCGTTCATTCCTTAATCTAAGCCACACATTAGTTGGAAGATGTATTAATGGAAGGCCCGTTTCTGGAGAGTTCTTTTAAGGGAGAGTTGTTCATCTCTCTTCAGACTTGTGTTTTCTCTCTCTAACTAACTAAAGTTCCGTCTCTATAGTGCTTTTAATTCTTTGAAGAAAGAAAAAAAATCTATTCACTTTTTGTATTAAAGGGGCTGGAGATTTGTATTTAATTTGTCGACAAGACAGGAAATATTCTGGGGGGTTGATCGGTTTTTGGTGGGTATTCAAGTATGGTAGACAAAAGCAACGATTATTATGCAGTTTTGGGATTGAAAAAGGAATGCACTGAAACAGAGCTTAGGAATGCTTATAAGAAGCTTGCACTGGTCAGAATTTTAAAATAAATAAATTGAATCTATTCTTCATCATCAAACAGACTCATTTTAGCTTTAATTTGTGTTTTTTTTTTTTTTTTTTTTTATAGAAATGGCACCCAGATCGCTGTTCAGCATCGGGGAATTCGAAGTTTGTAGATGAAGCAAAGAAGAAATTTCAGGCAATTCAAGAAGCATATTCTGGTACTTATTTTATGCTTTTTTTATTTTGTAACATAATTTGCGCCGTACATATTTAACGTTTTGTCCTGCTAGAAGTAAAAATGAACTGTGTGAATTGGAAATGTATTAATAATACATTCAATTATTTGCAGTGTTATCGGATGCAAACAAAAGGTTTCTGTACGATGTAGGAGTTTATGACTCTGGTGATGATGACGACGAAAATGTAATAACTTTGTTCTTTTATATATACTCTCATGTTGAAAGTTCTAAATCATGTCGCAAAATGTACGCTGATACTTAAGTGAAGTTTAATTTTATGACTTTATTGATAAATAAGGAATGTTTTGTGTCATGCTTGTAGCAGGCTGAGTATCTTCATGTTGTTCCATTTGTTTTTACATTTTGAGAGGGCTAAAAATGGTGTTCATGTTGAATCTCAAGAAATGGGATCACATATGATTATTTCCAAGTAGTAGTATTAATCAAGTATGAACTTTTGAAACATTGAAGAAAAAGGTTGTCTTTTTTTATCCTTAGGCAAGTCATAGAAGAGGGCTGAACATGGAAGTTTTGGTTTCTTCTAATTATGCCGGTTATTCTATTGAGGATAGCTTATGTCTCCATAATTGTTGTGCTTTTGCTTTCCTTGAGCCGGGAGTCTATTGGGAACATCCTCTCGACGCCAAGGTAGGGGGAGTCTATTGGGAACATTCTCTCGACCTGCCAAGGTAGGGTTAGGGGTATGGTTTGCATACTCTCTACCCTCTGGAGACGCAGACGTCACTTGTGGGACTATATTGGGTATGTTGTTGTTGATTCAATTGACGACGGATAATTAGATCCTGATCTTTATCCAAAAAATACTTGGTTTAACTTGTATGATATTGCTCAAGCTGGTATGGACACCACGGTTGTTCCTAAAAAAGATAAATTGTATATTGCATCAGGCAAATTCTTGTTACAAATTTTGAAGTGGATTTTCTTGTGCAGGGCATGGGTGATTTCCTGAATGAAATGGCAGCTATGATGAGCCAAAATAAGTCCAATGTAAGTTCTCTTTTTTTTCCCCCTTTTATCTTCTTAAATTTACAATGAAAAGATCCCAGTAAAGGAGAAGGAATTTATGCTTCTATACTGGGTGCTAATTTAATAAGAGTGCCTATATATAAGATGTTTGTTGAACAATACTGACATCATTTTCACTTTTTTGGGTCTGCTAGTCTACACTTGGGTTTGTTTTTGCAAATTCGTTTATAAATATAAATACTACATTAGTACTTTATTTATAACATAGAGGTGGGATGGTGTTGTATGAATTGACAGGAAAATCAGGAAGAAACCTTTGGGGAATTGCAGGATATGTTTGACGAAATGTTCAACAGTGATAATGGGATGTTTTCTTCTTCTCGGACTGGAACTCCTTCAATGTGTTCTACTTCATCGTCTACATCTTCCAGCGAGACCTTTTTTACCTTTTCCAACAAAAGAAGTTCAGGTGAAATGAAGTCGGGTAAAGGCGATTCTTGCCAATTCCAAGGATTTTGTGAAGGGGTTAGTTCCCGTTTCCTATTGCTGTACTAGTACTTTTATGGTCATTTAGGTTGTTACTAATTCAGTTAAGTATTATTGATACTTGAAGACAGGTGGAACATCTGGAAAAAGCAATGAAAGAGAACGGAGTTGGAGGAAAAATTCCAAGAGTGGACGGAAGCAATAGGATGGATGCTAAAAGGCAAAAGGTTCTATCATGAGTTTTATCAAATTAAGGATAGGGAAAATGAATAGAACTGCAGCTGCCTGCTTTAATCCATGTCTTTTTGTGGCTGTTGTTTGTTATTTAGGATCAGAGTTGTTTCTTTTTCACAGAAAGTAGGATCTTCTTTCAACTAGTGTATTGTAATTCTATCTACCTAAAAAACGTTTTCACCAGACACCAATTATCTTACCATTCCTAGTATTTCATAGCTTCAATTCTTTCTTCAATGCTTAAAAACATATTGTATTGCTTATTGAATCAAATTATATTACTGTAGTATTTTCCAAAATGGAATATATTTTCATTCACTTGCAAAAAGATTTAGAGAACGTTAAACATGGGTTTCAACTCTCACATACATATAGTAATACTACCTATGTATAGTCCTAGGTTTAATCTCCTTTTAAGTCTTTCCTCATCTTCTTTCATTTCTTATATTAATTAGGGCAAACTACAGAAATCACATACTTTTAAAACAAAATTACAATTTATTCCTTAAAAGTTTATAATTATAGAAATCTCTCAAACGGATACAATAATATAAGCATTGATACATTAATATGATGTGCGAGATACATTAATCGTTAAGTAAGATACATTACATTTTATACATGATACACTAATCTGATGCTCGAGATACACTAATCTGATGCGCGAGATACACTAATCTGATGCGTGAAAATGAAGAATTTTGAAGATTTGTAAAATTTATAGGGGATAATGGTAATAAGTAAACTAAAGGTGAGATTTTTGTAATTTTTCCTAATTAGTATTACATAATCATATCCACTTTGAAAAGAAGAGAAAATATAAAAAGGCCAACTAGTGGCAAAAAGGGCAACCCAAATCAACTTGGGTTTTGTTAGTTAAAGGTGAGACTTGAAAAGACTAAGGCAAGTTTAATAAAAGTCATCCAAATTCAATTTGTCAAAAAGTTGAATGAACTTGATTCTGTCCCACGCCATGCCTTTAATCAGCAACTTGTGCAAGCATATGCTAATAAGATAACTCTGCTTTGTTATTGTGAAGCGATATATATTTGTTCATTCTTAACACAAATGTTTAGCTTTGAATTCTAAAACTAAAGTTGGCTTTGTTAGAATACGTCCTATCTTTCAACTCGTAAACAAAATTAATCAAGTGCCAAATCGAATGCTGTCAATTAGGAAACCAAAAACAAAAAGTATGCTTCTGCTCAACTTGCACTCATATAGATTATGAGGCTCTAATAATAGCATTAGCTTTATTTCCTAAATCAACTTTGTTCTTTTGTGTGCCTAATTACTTTTTTCAACTGAAGGATTATTAGGTTGCCAGCCGTTTAATGTGAGTAGTATTAGATTAGATGGACGCTATTAGGTAATTTAACGTTCAACTAGCAAATGATGGATCCCACTCGTACAACAATTATTTATTGTCACACACTTTCTAAAATAATTAGTGCAACTTGCTTTTGTTTAGAACTAATTTAATGAGTCTTTTATTTTATTTCATATTTTTGGTTGAAAAAATAAATTATTGATTTCCTAGTTGACTGGTTTGCAACTTGTAAATATCGTGTAACATGTCGTATAGATTTATTTATCTAAGGTGCGCCAATAGTATAAATAATTTTTGCACCGTCAAAGTATTTAAATTTTTGGTTATAGTAGGTTAATTAGTTTATATTTTATATTACCAAATTAATCAATGATAAAATAATATTTATTGATGTAATGAAAATATCATTTGCGAGTAAGTTTTTTGTCATGTGATAATGAATAAGAGCATGTTTGACATTACTGTTGGGAGCCCAGAAACACTAATTTTGAGTTTTTTTTTTTTGTTTTGAAAAAGTAGGTGTTTGACAATCTGTAAAAGTGCTTTTAAATTGAAGTAGAAACAATTTTTCTGCTGTTGGGAAGAAACAAAATATTTTTGCTTCTTAAAAAAAGCAAAAGCAGAAGCAGAAAATTATTATTATATATATACCAATATTTCTCTTATTACTTAATTAACATATCTCATATGTTTGATTAAGTTCCATTTAATATTTTTATTTTTTATTTTTATATAATAAATGTTATATTGTATTTTCCGTTTGCTTATTATTTTATTTATTATTTTACGTATTATTTTACAAAATTATAAAACAAGAAAAAGGTAACAAAAATATTTTTGTAAGATTAGGAAAGAAGAAAAAACACAACAATTAAAGATTTCTGCCCTTCAAAAAAATGTATAATATTGATTGAAAATTTGAATATGAACATTTTATTTTAATAAAAATAAAAATTTAATTTATTTTTTTGTAATAGATGTTTAAACTAGTTTCTCTCTATAAAATAATCGTAATATTAAAAGTACATTAACAGTTGCCCTTAATCGTAATTTGATTTTCAAAAGCACTTTTTAAAGAAGATTAAGCAAACACAATTTACTTAGTAAAAACATTTTTCAAATAAATTAGTCAAACACAAATTGTTTTTTTTTTTTTCAAAAGCACTGTTTTTTGAAAAGTTATTTTAAAGAAATGCTTATGAAAATAAGCAGCTTTTAGCAGCAACGCAAAAGAGACTCTAAAACAAGTAAAATATTATGTGCGAGTAGCTCTAGTTTATGACTTTATTCTATTGTTACTAGTTATTAAATACATGAGTAAAATTTGAAAATAATCAAAAAATGAATCGAATCGTATCAGGGAAAAGCTAATCAGTTAAATTTAAAACCGAACTTAGTCGATTCCCATTAATTTTAAGCAAAATCAAATCAAGACGCATGAATCCCACCTTTGCTTTTGTCAAAGAATTATATTGTAATAATGAATTAGAGTAACAAAAGGGGATGTAGCTCAAATGGTAGAGCGCTCGCTTTGCATGCGAGAGGCACGGGGTTCGATCCCCCGCATCTCCATTATTTTTGGAATTTTCTTCAACTTCCTACCTTTGTTGAAATCTGCCTCAAGTACAAACAAACAAACATGTATTACCAACAAGAGTTGTGGTGGAGTGATAAGTACTCCTTCATCCTTAACAAAGAGGTCTCGGATTCGAGTTCCTTGGGTACGGAGCCGTCTTTGTTAAGGAGCGTTTTACCTCCCAATGTTGGACTTCCCGGCGCGAATCTAAATTTAGTCGGACTCCAATGTGATACCAGACAGCAAGTGGAAAACCAAAAAAAAAAAGACATACACATGTATTACCAAATAGCAAAATGTCATACAAATCATAAATGGAACAAGTGTATGAGCTCATCACTTACAACAGCTGGAATAAGTCAATCAGAACACCAAAATTTGAGATTAATAGTGTAAGATCCCGTTTGTGTTGGTTTTTAAAAAGTAGCTTTTAAGTTAAAAATAAAAAGTCAAATTGAAATGACTTTTGAGTCAAAAAAAAAAAGTAGGGGGAGACCTACTTTTGGTTCCTGACTTATTTTAAGTTATTTTTTATATTTGTCAAACACTTTAGAAGTCAAAAACAAACACTTCCCGAAGTCAAAAACTGACTTAAAAATAGGTTTGACAAACTTTTAAGTCAATCCAAACACCCTCTAAGATAGTGCTGGGTTGATCAACCATGTGGTAAAAGAGTTGATCAATCAATCACCCTCAATGTAATGAATAGACTGACTGGTTTATTCATGCTCTTCGCTACCAAAGCAATCTGGTAACCCCACTTCACTATCCAAGACTAATTCACCTATCCAGTTTTGGGCTAAAATTAATTCTTTATCCATGGGGTAAGTTCAAAACCTTGATCACTAGATTGAATCTTTCAACTTGGGTTAAAAAGTATCAATATTTATTAAACCAAAATTTGACCTAATTTTCCGACGAACTTAATGGGTCCGTCCCTGCTGAACATTATGATTGCTTTTGTTCTAATAAGGTTGTGTTGTCGCACCTAAGGCCATTTCGTTACTGTCTTTAAGGAAAAATGTTTACTATTTTCGAGATGCATAGATTGTTGTGTTCTGAAGGAGTATTGTCTTTTGATATAAATAGCTACGGCTGTACTATTAATCCTAAGAAATAAAAAAAAAGCAAGATGAATTAAAATGAACACCAATCAAGAAAAAGATAGTATTGTAACTTGAAATTTGCACCATTGAAAAAATTATTCTTACCGTTTATTGTTTTCAACATTGTTATTTTTGCTAAAAAATTAAAATAAATGTTTTCCCAAATTTAGTTATCGGAATTAAGTTAGCTTTGTTTTCCCAAGTTTGGCTTAACTAATAAGGTGGTGATGACATGCAACCCATTTAAAAAAATTAATAGTAGCTTTACACGTTTGTTATAACTTATATAAGTATGTTGCTTTATTATATATGAAATTTTTATGTAACTATCTCCTTATTATAATATTTGAAATAAATACTAATTTTGTCTTTCTTTATTTTTGATAATTTTGTCACTTGAAATTATCACGACAACTATTTACCATAAGTTATTAGTATTATGCCGCTGTACAGCTAAGGACGAATACATGAATTACTTGTGTGATGAGTAAATCAGCCAAATGATACGCGGTTGGCACAAATTGGTCGAATTTCTGCATTCATATTACTTAATGTTAGACAACTAATTAACTGAACTACACACTAAAGTAATATTTGGTTTAATTTCTCTCTTTTTTATTTGCTGAAATTTATCAATATCAGTTACGATTCGAAAATAAAAAAAGAGTTAAACGATAAAAATACTTTGTCGATTTAAAAAAGAATGACCTATTTTTTTTTTTAATTTGTTTAAAAAATAACAACTTTTTTTTCAATACTTTAATTTCAGTTTTTCACATGATATGTTTAGGACCACAAAATAAATGATATTTTAACATAATTTTAATTTAAAATGACAACACTGAAAAGTTTTTATTTTATTTTATTAAATTTCGTGCCAAATCAAACTTTGGAATCGAGAGACTAATTTAGTAAAATCTTCTAAATATATAGATACGAGTTTGAAATTGAAGTTGCTCCTAATTGAAAATGTCAAGACGAGTAAAAATCACTTTAACGTGATAATTCAGATCCTAGTCATAAAATAAAGTCAAGTTTGATTTGTTTTGCATCACATTCTGCAGCTATGCTGGCATAATCAAGTCACTTTCAATTTTACTTTTACAAAAAAAAAAGTAATTAGTACATTTTATTTCCTTTGTTTATTCTTTAGGCTGAAAAATGAACCACTAAAATTTTCAATATGGAGAGAGCTCCAGTTGTAAATTTTTTGTCCACCAATTATCTCCCATCTCACTACGCGTAAGTCGTAAATCGTAATCCATACTTCACGATAGAAAAACTTACTCCCTCTTTCCACCAAAAAAAATAAGATTTTAAATTTGAATATTAAAAATTTAAGTTTTTTAAAAAATACTCATATAAGAAAACTAGATTAAAATAAATTTTGGTTGATTCTGAATGTGCCACCTAGATTTGAGACGGAGAGATTAAAAAAGGAAGAAGAAGATTCTCCAGTTAAGTTTGACCTTTTTTTTCAGACAAAAATTACTATATTTTCTCTCTTTTCTGTTTAGAAAAAAAAAAAAAAAGACTAATTAACTCCAGTTTGTAAGAAAAAGTCGAGCCAAAAAGGGTAAAAAGAAATAAAAAAGATGATTTGACTGGCGTAGTATAAATATATACAATTTATTAGAACAGCATTTTTGTTATCATTAGATAAAATAGTTTTGTGCGGCGTCACACACAATCCTCCAATTGCATAAACCATAGCGCAGTAAAACTGAAGTTTTTGTCTTCATCTGCTCATCTGTTTCTGCTAATTTTGATTGATTGCTGTGAAAAGGTGAACTCATGGCGGCTCTATTATCCACTTAACTTAATTCTGTAAAATTTATTGAGATGTATTTTTGTTGGCGAAGAATTAAATATCGATTTTTATTCATGTTTCAATTTCAGGAGCGAATTGTTTTTAATTTTGGAGTGACAAAGATGGGGTTTTTAATTGATTGCGGCTTTTATGGATTCCGCGTCGGAGTGATTTGACGACAGTTGGGTTTTTATTTTTTATCGAGAATAACGTGTTCTTCTTCTCATCATATATACTGTCTGCGCTCTATAAAAAGGTTTGCTTATCTTAAATCTTTCTTGTTATTTGGATTGTTTTCGATTACAATTTTTGATTTTTTTTGGGTGGATACTCATTTCTAGGCTTAGGGCTTTTGTTGAATGATGTGTACTTGATCAACCTGTAAACTGGTGATTTGTGTCGTCGTTCCGAGAATTCCGATCTGCGGAAGTATTTGGAGTTGCAGCCTGTTATTGAGGCAGCAAGGTTTTTTTCTGTAATTAGTGAAGACATTGTGTGGTCAACTTGTTAAGGGTTTTATATTGTTGTTTGGATCAGATACTTTTTCTTAAGGGAAATTTTGGTATAAGGAACTGGTTATGAGGGTCGTAAATGAATGAGATTATAGCAATGAGAGGCACAGAAGGTCTCATTTGTTGATGGATAGGACATCCCTTGATCTTTTAGGGTTGCTGAAATCGTGGATCCCTCAGCGGGATTCTTCTGCTGACGTGTCGAGGGATTTTTGGATGCCCGACGAGAGCTGTAGGGTATGTTATGAGTGTGATTCTTTGTTCACATTGTTTAACCGGAGGCATCATTGTCGACTTTGTGGACGTGTTTTCTGTGCCAAGTGCACATCTAGCTCTATTCCTGTACCACCTCGCGAACCAAGGTTACTACAAGAGGAGTGTGAAAAGGTCAGGGTCTGTCATTATTGTTACAAGCAATGGAAGCAAGGTTTTAATCATGCTATTCAGGTTTCTAACTTGGATTCCAATACTTTCCTTTCTGCGGCTAGTTTTATCAGCGTAAAATCTAGTGGAACTGGTGACAGTAGTAGCAGTTCCATTACTTCAGTGCCACACTCTCCTGTACTTAGTTCATGCCAATCAACAGTAATGGAATCTTCTTTGGTCAGACAAAATAATGTTGCTACAGCAAAAGGGAGCACTGATCCTGCTGATATAGGAATCGGGGATCCATTGACAAACCAATTTTCATTTTGCACAACTAGGTACTTTTCTTCACATCTTTACTGATTTTTCACCTTGGCAAGTTGCAACATCTGTCATTTCTTTGTTCTCAAATGTTAATAGGTAGATACCTGTAACGGTTTAGGCATCTTTTATACTAGATAGTGAATGAGGTAGATTGGCCTTACTTGAATTATTTGTGATCACCCTCAGGCTTTGCCCTCTCTATCAGATTTGATTCTACAATTTTTCTGTATGCCAAAAGTGGCATTAATTAAACCCATGTTTCAAACATTTTCCCTTCTTAAGTACTATTGAAAAAGATAATTAGAAATATCATGTGCTTTGGATGGAAATTCTTTAACAACGAATATCAGAAGCAATATTATAAAGGCCGTGCTGATATTTGCTGCCTGGTCAAGGCCTTTATGGTGGCACATATGTTGTCATTGCAAGACTTGGTTTTCCCAAGGTCAGCTATACCCAAGCAGTGACTAGTCAGAGGAAACCTGATGCTATTCTTACATGCAACTTGCAAGATAATTAACCAGCGAAAGTACCTGACCAATCTCCTTTGACCCTAATAGATAATAAGCTGAATAGAGAAAGGAGAAATAATCTGTTTCCACTTCCATAGCTATTTCTTTCATTCCTCAATGAGCTCATGAGTCCAGAGATGAAAATAGGAAATCTAGCTCCACTTTTCTAGTGATTTGATGAAAGTTGGATTTTATTGAGAATAATGTTTTTTCCTCGTTGCTTTTGTAAACTCACTTCCAACTTCCCTTTCCTATTTGAGATTGTTTTAATTTTTAAAGATTGATTTGCTCTATCTGACTGCCTTTCTTGCTACTTGAGGTCGACATGTATTTCACTTCAGTTAACTGTTTCTTGTTATTTTCTGGAATCAGGAGTTATGATGAAGATGATGAGTATGGTGTTTACCAGTTAGAGTCCCAAGGAAAACATTATTCTCAGACTAATGGATACTTTAGTTATGTTGACTATGATGACAATGATAAGGACTATGGATCACATAAAGTTCATCCTAATGGGGAAGCTACTGATGAAAATATTGTGAGCAGCTTGTCCTCGCAGAATAAATTTGATCCCCAAGCTTCTGAAGAAGTGCAGCAGATTGTAAAACAGGATATTGGTGACGAATGTGAAGCTTCATCATCCCTATATGCTGCGCAAGATGCTAATCTGGAACCTGTGGATTTTGAAAGCAGTGGAATTCTGTGGCTCCCACCTGAACCAGAAGACGAAGAAGATGAACGGGAAGGAATGCTGTTTGATGATGATGATGATGGAGATGCTGCAGGAGAGTGGGGATATTTACATTCGTCAAGCAGTTTTGGAAGTGGTGAGTATAGAGGTAGGGACAGGTCAAATGAAGAGCAAAAGAAGGTAGTCAAGAATGTTGTTGATGGCCACTTCAGGGCTTTAGTGTCTCAGCTTATGCAGGTTGAAAAACTTGTCATTGGTGAGGAAGACGACAAAGAGAATTGGTTGGAGATAGTTACATCCCTATCGTGGGAAGCTGCAACACTTTTGAAACCAGACACAAGCAAAGGTGGGGGAATGGACCCTGGGGGATATGTAAAGGTGAAGTGTATTGCATCTGGACATCGTAGTGACAGGTGAACAAAATAAAGTTTTTTCATTTTGGTGCACTATATTGCTCAGCTCTTTGTTCGAATCTTGCCTCTTATATTGCATGGAGTTAGGATTAGTAGCTACACAACTTCTGAAATTGGAGAATTGGAGCATTATTGTGGTTCATGTATCTGCATGCACAATCTCTCACTATCTGTCTGTCTCCCCCCTCCCTCCCTCCCTCTTTGCGTGTGAGTCATTTGTGTCTGGTGAGATAGCTTGTGTTCCCCCCCTTAAAACTTTCAATTCTTTGCCCTCGACTAATATTTGGTGAAGTTGTTGTAGCATTTCAATGAGTAGAGGTGTTTAGAATTGGGGTTGCTTTTTCCTATGATTAACTTGTCTTATTGTGCTAGCTATAAATAGGGTGTGGCATAATTGGGCAGCTTTTATTTCTTGTGATTATGTTCTTGCTTCTTCTTCTTCTGTTTTTATTTGCCCTTCTTCACCTCCTTTTGTTATTGTGTACATTTTTAGTTATATCTTCTCTCATTTGAACTCGTTCTATTAAATAGTGCTGTGGTGAAAGGAGTTGTCTGCAAGAAAAATGTAGCTCATCGGCGAATGACATCAAAAGTAGAGAAAGCCCGCATAGTAATCCTCGAAGGTGCTCTCGAGTACCAGCGCGTCTCTAACCACTTATCAAGTTTCGCTACATTGTTGCAGCAGGTTTTGATGATTTTACCTTTTCTTCAAAGACTTTTAACTAATAATGTTATGCTCTTGTGCTTAAACATGTTTTTTGCCATTCAGGAAATGGATCATCTGAAGATGGCTGTTGCCAAAATTGATGCACACAATCCAGATGTCCTTCTGGTGGAAAAATCTGTTTCTCGCTATGCACAGGAGTACCTCTTGGAAAAAGATATATCACTTGTCTTAAACATCAAAAAACCAGTCTTGGAGCGTATAGCTCGCTGCACTGGTGGTCAAATAGTTCATTCAGTAGATCATCTCTCATCTCAAAAGATGGGATACTGTGACATGTTTCATGTTGAGAAGTTTTTGGAAGAACATGGTACAGCTGGAGAGATTGGAAAGAAGCTTCTAAAGACACTGATGTACTTTGAAGGCTGTCCAAAGCCACTGGGATGCACCGTAAGTTTATTATAATTACAAGAAGAATAAGATGTAGATAACTATCTATTGACTAGATATGATCTAAATAGTTATCTGAAACCTACTTTTTGAAAAGGACCAAGTTCTTTTAACAAAAATCTTTGAAGTATTCCCTGGATATTGAAATATTTAATTGGCTCTCTTGCATGGGTTGTCTCAGATATTACTCCGTGGTGCAAATAGGGATGAATTGAAGAAAGTGAAGCGTGTGGTTCAATATTCTATTTTCGCGGCTTATCATTTAGCTTTAGAAACATCCTTTCTTGCTGATGAAGGAGCTTCTCTTCCTGAACTTCCTTTGGATTCTCCGATAACTGTGGCACTTCCAGATAAACCATCAACAATCGACAGATCCATCTCAACTATACCTGGATTTATGATTCCTGCCGATGAAAAAACTCTAGGGCCGCTATCTGGCAGTGAGCCACAAAGATCAATGAGTGCTCCGCCAACTGACCTGGCCAAGGCTGTCAGCAATTGTGCTCAGAAAATGGGTGTGTCAGAGTCTCCTGGCGTGTGTGCTACTAAAGACACCTTGTCTTCCTTCTGCAAGCCGTCTCTTGATCATGAATCTGTCAAAGGTATTATGGATATGATGAAGTGCTCTGAGGTAAAAGCATCAGTAGCCAACGATGTCCAAGATGCCCATGGAAACAAGTTCCTTTCTACTAGTTTTGGTCCTTCACAGGAGGCTGATCAAGACTTCTTGTCACAGAGTGTTCAAAATGATTGCAATGCTATGGATGTGAACCAAGCTGGGGAAGACGCCCCTGATGAATTGACTTCTTTGAAGAAAGAGTTCTCTCCATCTCCATCCGACAATCAAAGCATTTTGGTTTCCTTGTCGTCCCGATGTGTTTGGAAGGGAACTGTCTGTGATAAGTCTCGTCTCTTTCGGATTAAATACTATGGGAGCGTAGATAAGCCATTGGGTCGTTTTCTACGAGACCAATTGTTTGATCAAGTAATCTCTCCCTCCCTTTCTTTATGCTAGAAACATTTCCAATATGCTCAAGGTGACTGAAAGGATCTTCACTTTTTTTTTCTTCAATTTGTGTTCTCAGAGTTACAGGTGCCATTCATGTGAGATGCCTTCAGAAGCTCATGTTCAGTGTTATACACACCGACAGGGTACTCTAACTATTTCTGTTAAGAAGCTGCTGGAAATTCTTTTGCCAGGTGAAAAGGAAGGAAAAATATGGATGTGGCGCAGATGCCTTAAATGTCCACGCGATAATAAGGGCTTTCCACCAGCAACTCGGAGAGTAGTAATGTCTGATGCTGCTTGGGGCTTGTCCTTAGGGAAGTTTCTAGAACTTAGCTTTTCAAACCATGCAGCTGCAAGTAGGGTGGCAAACTGTGGTCATTCATTACATAGAGATTGTCTTCGATTTTACGGGTATGATCTTACTCTCTTGGTAGTATCATTCTTGGTCGCACACAATATTTAATATGTTGGCATGATTTTCTAGAGTTAATGGTCAAAAAGACTAAGCTATGATGATAATATATCTTGCTGGAAAATATTGACACGTTGAGTATATTTTGCAATACTCATTTTGTAACTTTTGCAGCTTCGGGAAGATGGTTGCTTGCTTTCGCTATGCATCCATTGATGTTCACTCAGTATACCTTCCTCCCTCAAAACTGGATTTCAACTATGAGAATCAGGAATGGATACAACATGAAGTGAATGAGGTACAAAGAATGTGATTGGATTTTGAGTTGCTGGCATCTGATATCTCCCTTTACTGATTTGCTGTCGTAATATAAGCAGGTCATTTTCCGAGCTGAACTTTTGTTCGCTGAGGTTCTGAATGCAATTCGGCTTTTGGTAGAGAAGAGATCTGGGAGACAACTTAACAGCCGCATTAATGTACCTGAAGCAAGACGTCAGATTTCTGATTTGGAAGGGATGTTGCAGAAGGAGAAACAAGAATTTGAGGTATGAGTCAACGAATTAGACTTGTGAGTAGGGTTCAGTGATCACTAATTGACCATTGTTTAACCTACATGGTCCTGCAGACATCATTAACTACTCTCTCCCTAGCACTGCTTCTCTGTGCTTGTTGGATGTTGACTACTGGTAATTACACTTAAGTGCTCCACTTGTTTTTTCTTGAGTGACCAGTAACCTCTCTGACAAATAGGTCTATATATAATTCCCTATGTCAGTTTGATTGCGGGTTTATAACCTTGTCATGCTTGGGGAATACAAACTGTGGTGATATTATCTTCTCTGCTGTCTGTGTTGCAATCTGTCTACCGACACTGTCTGATGCATCAGATATTGTATTGCTTGTTTTCATTGTTAACGATTTGCATTGTTGAGCTTAACTTGTGTGTCTTGATCTTAGAGGATATTTCTAATCCGCTTTTGATATTAGCAGGAATCTCTCCAGAGAATTCTGATGGAGGAAGTGAAAAAGGGGCAGTCTGTTGATATTTTGGAGATCAATCGATTGAGAAGACAGCTCCTTTTTCAATCTTATGTTTGGGACCACCGTCTAGTATATGCAGCCAGTATGGATGACAAGAGTCATTGGATTAATGGAGATGTCACCTCTTTGGAACCTGAGAAACCGTTGGTTTGTGATGATAAGTTCACTGATCTGGATAATTGTGCTGATCCCAGCAAATGTCCTAATAGCTCTGAATCTGTTCCTGCAATTTTAAAGGCTGGTGAAAATGGGGATGAAGGAAGAAGTGTTTGCCAAAACAGTCACGTGGATGCTGTTCATCAAGAATCTGCAGTTGATTTTGATGCTGATTGTGCAATCGAAAAACCACCTGGTCTTCCTGTTGCAACAAAAAGTTTCTGCGGATCACATCCAGAAGAATCCATATTACAGCGGCGAAGAGCACTATCCGCTGGGCAGTTCCCAAACATGGAGAGTTTGTCAGATACTCTCGAGGCAGCTTGGACTGGTGAAACAACTTCCGGTGTTGTAGTGATAAAGGGTGATACCTGTAAATCTTCTGAACCACTTCTGGTGAATACATTGACAACTGGAATGGCGGAAAAAGTGTATACTGAAGACCATGGGACTATGCTGTCTCAATCTCCTTCTCTGTTAGCCTCTAAAGGCCCCGAAAACATGGAAGACTCTGGGAGCTGGTTAGGTATGCCTTTTATTAGCTTCTACCGGACTCTGAACAAAAACTTTTTACCAAGTGCTCAGAAACTGGATCCACTTGGGGGATATAATCCAGTATACATTTCATCATTTCGGGAATCAGATGCCCAAAGTGGAGCAAGATTGCTCCTACCTGTTGGGGTTAATGATACTGTTATACCAGTGTATGATGATGAGCCCACTAGTATTATATCTTATGCACTAGCGTCTCATGATTATCATGCTCAACTATCCGATGAGCTTGAGAAATCTAAGGATGCTTCTTTGGACTCTAACTTTTCGTTCCACTCACTGGATTCCAGTAATCTGCACTCCCCTCAATCATTTGATGAAATGGTTTTAGAATCCTACAGAAGTCTTGGATCTATGGATGAGAGTCTCTTGTCCTTGCCCATTTCTCGCAGCTCTTTTGATTTGGATCCACTCTCATACACAAAGACACTGCATGCCAGAGTTTCTTTTGGAGATGATGGATCGCTGGGGAAAGTGAAATACTCAGTGACTTGTTATTATGCAAAGCGCTTTGAAGCCTTGAGGCGGATATGTTGTCCTTCAGAGATGGATTTCATAAGATCTCTTAGCCGCTGTAAGAAGTGGGGGGCCCAAGGAGGCAAGAGCAACGTTTTCTTTGCTAAAACCTTGGATGATCGATTTATTATCAAGCAAGTGACAAAGACAGAGCTGGAATCATTTATGAAATTTGCTCCTGAATATTTCAAATATCTTTCTGAATCAATAATCACGGGGAGTCCAACTTGTTTGGCAAAAATTCTGGGGATCTATCAGGTATTTGTAATAAGTTGACTACTTCAGCTTCTCAAATTGCTGATTTAGAATTTACAAAGCTCTCTGTGACTAGACTCGCAGCACAAATAATGATCTGATTGCTGTGAATTATGAGGCAAATTTTAGTTATGCTCTGGGGAAACATGATTGATATGATGGATTTTTGATTAATGGGTTGTGAGATTAGTATTTACTTTCTTTATGGCTTTCTAACTCTAAAGCCAGATGATATTATATCCTTTAGGGGTCGTTTGGTTGGGAACAAGTTATCCCAGGATTAGTTATCATTATGATATAAAGGGTGGGATAAGTTATCCCAAACACGACAACCAAACAAGATACAAAATTTTTACCCCATCATTATTTTCTTATCCCATCACTATTTATTTTTATCCCTCACACCAAATGACCCCTTAAGGTGATACTGATTAAAAGCATGACCTTCTAGGTGAATGAACCACAAAGCATGGGGTGCATATTTCTAGCTGCAGTATTTGGATGTAGTTACCGATATAACCAGTTCATTATTTTCTTTCTGTGTATTCTGGCTAGTCATAGCACACATATTGTATAATTTTATTATTATCAGTTCGTTTAGAGTTTTTATTTCTATTGGTTTCTCTGAAGGTGTCATCAAAACAGCTTAAAGGAGGAAAGGAATCTAAAATGGATGTGCTAGTTATGGAGAACCTTCTATTTGGGAGGAAACTGGCAAGGCTTTATGATCTGAAAGGTTCTGCAAGGTCTCGTTACAATCCTGATTCCAGTGGAAGCAACAAAGTCTTGCTGGATCAGAACTTGATTGAATCAATGCCAACTTCACCTATTTTTGTTGGAAACAAAGCAAAAAGACTTTTGGAGCGAGCTGTATGGAATGATACTGCTTTTCTTGCTGTAAGTTTTTGTGCTTACATTTAATGAATTTACTGTCGACTACTTGCACCTATTGTGGTTGGATCATGTAACAGTTTCTTGTCTGCGATGGTCCATCAAAGCTTTGTAAGTTGGGATTGCTGTAGATTGAAGCATTTCCAACCCGTAAGATTCTCATATCTATTCAGAACAAGTTAGTTTGTGTTTGGTACTAGGATTGGGTGTGGAAGAGGGAGGGGAAAAACACCTTTGTTGATCATAAGGAGTTGAGCAATTGATGACGGTCCAGCAGAATCGGGGGGATGTTTTAGACTCAACGAACCTTATCATTCCCTTCCCACAATTCCACACCCAAAACTAAATAAGTAAAATAGATTAGATTATGACGGGAATAGAGAGGAGATTTGGGTTCAATCCCTCCAAATTCTTCCATTGCGCAAAAAGATTAAATTGGGGATGGTCACTTTAACCTTCACTTCTTCTCCAGATAAGGATTCAGATGCTTGCCTTTCCCAAAGCCCATCATCTTCGTCCTACATAAACCACAGTTTGGGTGCCAAGAATGGAAAGGAAAGAGCTAGAATATTTAAATGTCCACTGTTCTTCTTGTGTGCTTGATAGTAGGAAAGGGGTGAGAAAGTGGTTAAAATATTTTTTACTAGAAACAATATCCTCCATAGCAAATCAGTCCTTCAAAAAAAATGCAGATCCTGGAGGGAAGTGTCAAGTATCCTTTCATTTCAAATACAGACATACAAGAAAATTTGTTCCTTTCCTATTTTACTTTGCTTTTCTCAAGAAGAGAAACTTTTTTTTGACATCTAACTGAAGACCATTATGCTGTTGTATATGTGTTACGTTTTCTTATAATCAGCATATAAGTGTATACTCACTTTCTAACAAATTCCTTCTGTGGTCAAGGTTAGTGAGGTTCTTGACTAACTGAGTAAATTATCCTTGCAGGCAGTTGATGTGATGGATTACTCACTGTTGGTTGGGGTTGATGAAGAGAAGAATGAGCTTGTTGTTGGGATCATTGACTTCATGAGACAATATACGTGGGATAAGCACTTGGAGACTTGGGTTAAGGCCTCTGGGATCCTTGGTGGACCCAAAAATGCGCCACCGACTATAATCTCACCTAAGCAGTACAAAAAGAGGTTCCGAAAGGCCATGACCACCTATTTCCTGATGGTCCCTGATCAGTGGTCACCAACATCTGTTGTTCCCAGTAAGTCGCTGACTAACTTATGTGACGAGAACATGCAAGGTGGATGATCTGCCGAGTGAATTTGTTAATGCTGTTTGTCAGTATATTGAGCACATAAGTGGGTCTATTGCATTGGTTCATACATCTGTAGTAGTTTCGGTTCCCATTCTTTTGGAACGCAATTCCAGTTGCGTTCTCCCTAAATGGGAGAACACTTGATTTCTTGTCAGAGAACTGAGGCTTGTATTTCGTTGAAAGTCTCTTCTGCTTAGAATTCAGGTGTCCCTCCGTGGATATAATGTTGTACATTTTTTTTTTTTCGGTTTCATCAATTTATTTTTCCTTTTGTTGGGTAAAATTCAAGGTATACATGAGTTCCAAAGGATCAATGCCAATTTTATAGAATGCATGATTTTGGAACAGTTTAGCTGGTGTATCGAACTACTTTTTTTTTTCCCCCAGTGTATTTTATTTTTTGTAATTGTAATATTTTTTCTCTGATTTCTACCCCGTTGGGTTGATGTCCATGTTATTCTCTGTATAATCTTTATCGGAAACAGAGCTAATGGAATTAAGTTTTCAGATGGTGGACTTGTGGTCCAAATGGTTGAAGAAGTAATTGTAATGCATCTACCTATCTCATACTTAAATTCATAAAGCTTTAGACTGACCCAATCCAGTTGCAGTAACTTGTGTGTTATGAGGAAAAACAATGGGATACTTAATAATTGATACTATTTTACATTTTGAGCATGAAAAGGAAGGCCCTTTAAGCAGCATACACTACTGAACAAGTATCTGGAACGAGTAATCCCTGTTTTATTGTGTTATTTGACAGTAGTATGAAAGTGATGAGATCGATCCTAACTGAACTCAGCAGAATCAGTTACATGAAGCCAGCATCTTTGCAGGAGCTCTATGATTTCTTCATCTCTGCATATAGACATAATAATAAGTTACTTGTTCATCACACGATTATTATTATTACGTATACGTACCTTGAATTAGAACAAAATCTGGTGAGTTGTTGGCAGTAACGAGGGCCTTCATCATATCCTTCACAAGTGATCTCTCCATTCTCATCTCTATAACAAACTATCCCTGTTGACTCATCTTCAAATATCTATCAACAGTGAAAACAGATATCAGTAAACAATTGTAGTGAAAACTTTTCGACGAAGGAGATTCAATATAATATAAGATGAAGGAGGAAAAAAAACCTTAAGTTTTGGGGTTGAAGTTGATCTGATCTGAAGAGCAGTAGGTTTGATTGAAATATTTTGATCACTTGCACATGAGTACACCAACACTACTCTTTGTGCACGATTTTCTCTTTTGTTGGAACATGATTTCTTCCAAATTAGAGGAGTAGCAGCAAAAGAAGAGTGTCTCACAGCCATAATTAGTATGGGAAAAATAATAATGGAGGAACAAGGAAGAGAAGATAAAATTATAAATGAAATGTTGATTGTTCTATACAGTATTTAATAAATTAAACCAAACTAATTAAGGCCTTGTATTAATATTAAAGTATTCGAATGATTTGATCTTAATCCTTGGTTTTTTGTTTGTAAGCTAAAGAGGATGATATTAATTATTATATTATTAATATACGGGAAACTAATATTGGGTGTTTTGTCAATTGTCACGATGCATTATCTAATTATATAGATTTCAAAGGGGGAAGTGGGACCTATCAGCATTATCTTCAAACTAGTACTATTTAATGTATTGTGTTGGTATATTTATAAGGGCTTATAAAGTCATTTGGACAGTTGATTACATTTTTTATTTTCCTAATTGATTGATTTGTTTGTTGGTGGGTCTCTCATCCTCTCAGTGTGATAAGGTATGTTTGTCTCAATTTTCATGAAAACTAAAATAAGAGATTAAGAAGATTATGGGTGTTTTCGGTTAAAAAAAAATGTATTCCGTTAAAAATATTTTGTTTTAAAAAGTAAGTGGTTTTTTTACATTAAAAAAAAAATTCTAAAAGAATTTACGTATAATTAAATAAATATTACTTATGAGAGATGAGTGAAGATGAAGTGTGTTGAAGAGTGAGGAGAACACAATTAACAGTTAATGTTTGATGTTGCTTATATAACCTGTTTCTACTTTCATTTGGAAAGTTATACCCCCACCCACCCCAAAAAAAAAACTTGTTTTTAGAGAAAAAATATTTTTGAAATTATTTGACCAATCTAAGATGGAAAAACTAAAAAAATATTTTTTAATAAACAGGAAAGAAAATATATTTATTAATAATAAGAAAGAAGTCTATTTATGACTTTTTCTATAACTATAACATAAAGATTTTTGTTAATAATAATGGAGCAAAGTCAGAGTACTTGGAGATCCACAAGGAGAATTGTGTTTTATCCCTTATATATTGAATTCAAATTATTAGGATTAATGAATTTTAGATACAGATTGATTAATAAAAGTAACACTTTAAGAAATGACAACTTTGTTTTTTTGAATGACTATTTTCGATTGATTATTCCCAATAAAGTGAGATTAAAATGTATTATCTCACTGATATGCTTTTTTCTTTTATAGTGAGGTTTCCCTTTATAGTTGTTATCTCGAAGTTGATAGTCCCACACTTAATACTTGTTTATCATTTATTTTCTAAGAAAAAAAAGGAAGTCAAATGTAAAATTTCAGTATGAAACAACTCTATTAGCACTACTATAATTTTACTTAAGCATTTTATTAATCTTTTGTGGCTTCTCATACTATCAGAAGCCAATACAATCGTTTACGTTATCTCAGAAGCATTTTTTGGTTGAAAGAGGAAACGTGTTGGACCTATATGTAATTTCAAGTTTAACTATCAGATTAGTAAAAAAAATCATGTACTTAGTAACACTCCGTAAAAACTGGAGTTTATAAATAAAAAGCCTTCGCGGTTTATCCAACCTCTTTTCCACTAAATAAGGTAGAAGATATTTTTATAAACAAACAACTTCTTAGAAATTATGCAAATGTGTGTTAGTTTTAATACAACAAATCAATCAGTCAATATAAAATAATACCAAAATAATTTAATCTTAACATAATTAATCTCAACATAAATTAACTTCAAACTAAACAACCCGTAAGAGTGACAAATAAGCCTATAATTCATCAGCTCAAGTAACATTTAACATCCGCCTATTTATTATCTCAATTCATTTCATTTTAACCCGTTCAAATTTAACTCAATCCATTATTATTTTGTTTCGAAACATAGAAATAGAGGAGCAGCTTATGCTAAATAGGGATAAAGTAGTACGTGGTTACAAAAGCCGAAGGAAGGGCCCCGACATTCCTTTCAATTTTTTGGTTTACTAAAACAGTACCTTACTGTGTTTTAATAGTACTAACAGTTGGATTAATTATGTTAACATTAACACCTAACAAAAGAGACAAAAAGTTTTGCTTTGCACTACGGTAACAAAACACTTTACTAGGAGTATTATTTTTTAACCTTTAATTATTCAATCTTAGGAGCATGAGCCCACCCTACAACACAGTTTTGGGCTTTAATAATAACATTATCAATAACCTTAAAAGACGTTTCCCATCTTCTTACATTATTACATATTGGAGTTATAAAATATCCATGAAATTTGTTCTTGTAATCTGAAGTTGTTGCTCATGTTTTTTTCTTTTTGATGGTATGACGGTATAGAGATTACTTATATTATTCAAATATATAAAAAAAGTTAACAACTTCAAAAATTGGATGCAAGTTCTAAGCATTGGTATGCAAAAAAATTTATTATGAAAACTAATAATAGGTAATTTGGTAAAACTGATATTCTCTCCGATGCAATTTACGTAGTCTACTCAGTATTTAAGATTATTTTTTTAAAAAAAATTGCAGTCTAAAAAAAAATCATAAATCATCTCTATAGAGTAACATTAAACAAAAAGTTTAAAACAAAAAACAAAATAAAGGTCACTCTTTTAACATGTTAAAAATAAAAAGTATGTTACAATAGTTGAGACATACGGACTAACTTGCTACATTATTATATTAATAGGTCGCTAGGGAGTTGGTTTAGAATTTACATATTAGCTATGTAGATATTAAATATTGTATAGATATATTATATTTGATAGTTGATTTGGAAGTAAATTATTCATATATAAAATTAATAGTGTTTAGTTTGCAATTTAAAAATCCGCATAACTATTACATATAAAACTAAAACATAGTTAACTAATTTATGCATAACTGATACATCATACATATATATAAAAATACATAAATTACTCATAATTAATTCATACGTTACTATATATCTGCATAACTCTATCGAGCAACCAAACGTCTCTTAATAGCATAAAAAAATGTTTAAAGGGTGCATATAACCTATGGTAAATCATACTAAAAATTAATCCATGATTTGATAATCCATCCATTTTATAACTTTGACGAACTTATCTCGTCTCCCAAAGCATCACACACCTCCATGAGTTTTTTTTTTACAAGTACAAGTTTTTTGTTTGTTTTCTTCCTTGTCCTCACTAGTCCAGTACCAAACCAGGAAGGACTATAAACACTGTTGTTTCATTTTCCCTTCAGCTCTTCAACACAGGGCCTGAAACTCATCATTTTTGTATATGGTCTTTGTCCTCCTGCTTACCACTCCAATGCATGTTCTTCTAATACTTACCTAATATTCAACAGTTCTTCTGATGAACCTCCTGCTTCCTTTTGCATTGGCACGTTTTATTACTGTTCTCTACTTCACCTAAACTAAACTTTTCTTTAACATGTAAAAATTCCTCCAAAAATCTACTGCATTTATATATGGATCTAGCAAGTGCTAACTACTGTGAACCTCCACCTCTGTTTCCATCTCAAGGGGTAAATGTTTCAAGATTGTTCTTTTATGTTTCTTGAATGATATTATGTAAATGGGGTTTCTTTTTTTTTGCTGATGATTCTTGATTTTGTTATTGACAGGAAGCAACATTAGAAGGGAAAAATGAGAACCCATTCTTGGATAGTTTCCCTGACCCGCTTTGCAAACTTAATCTAAAGGAGACATCTGATTTTGTGAAGTCATTGCCAACAGCAAGCAATGGAGCAGGTTTTTTAAGGAAAGAAGGAGTAAGTTCAGTGACAAGGAGGAATATGGATGCTCCATCAACACCGGGTCGACCCATTTTCAGTTTCAGTGTTGGGAATTTTTCAAGAAAAAATTTCCCTTCTAAGTGGGATGATGCAGAGAAATGGCTTGTTAATGGAAGTTCTATTCAAGATTCCCCTGCTTCTCATCATAATAGTAATAATGGCTTAAAGCCAGCATTAGAATCCTCAAAATTGTTAAAGCAGTGCAATGGGTTCAAGCTTAAAGAAACTGAAAATGTCTTTGCAGAAAAAAACAGAGTTACAGATGAAAAGGTATCTAAAGTAGCTTCAGATTTTCAGGTGTCTTTACCTTTACACCATCACCGTATTTCTACTGGAGCTGCCAACACTGTTTTTGCTGCAACTGATGTTTTTCTAAAAGGTAAAAAAAAAGGAGCTTGTTTTTACCCTTAGCTTTATCAATTACAGTTCAAGATTTAAACTTGATAGAAGTTTCAATCTTTAAGGGCATAAGCACTGACCTAATTGTACATGTTAAATTTCGGGTTCTGGATTGAAATTTTAGTGAATTCTCACATATATATCTATGCTGGGAGTCAAAAGTAAAAGTACAGTTGAATAAAAGGTCTTGGGTATAAACTTGGTTTTGTTAGAATATATGTATATCTGCCCCTGCATGCTACACAGCAATGTGCATTATATCTTTTTAGGTTCTAGCTCTAATTTTGGTAAAATCTAAAACTGATAAAAGGGAACAACTCTATGAATGTTATGGTGGATGTTGAAGGAATACCAGTTTTATTGTAACTGCAGATAAGTTCACAGATGAAGTGGAATCTATTTATCCCAAATCTAGGTGCTTAGAACCTACAAAAGAAGGATTTTTGTTTGGAAACGCGGCAGGAAAATCAATGAAAGAGGCAACAATGGAGGCAATTCATGAGATTAAACACAGAGATATTGGGACAGAAATGACCCCAATTGGCAGCTCTACTACTTCAAGATGCCATACTCCATTCAAGAGCCCATCGCCTGCTCGACACAATACCCCCGCGGACAGATCTGGACCATTGGCCTTACCAAGTTCAGGTTCCGATAGCACAGTTGATATCATGCAATTTCAGGAGTGCCATCTAGCAAAATTGCAGTTCGGGACACAATTCGATTCTGTTACAACCAATTGGAGTTCGAGGGAAGAAGAAGAGGAGGATGTATCGAAGAGTTTGAGACATTTTGAGATAAATAATGAGTGTAGAAAGAGCGTCTCGGAGTCCAAAACACATTCGTGGGAAGAAGAAGAGAAGAACAAATGCTGTCTCAGGTCAGTGGCCTTTGCACTGTTCATTTCTATTTTCATGTGTACTTGGAGCTTATTAGTTTTAACATTTATTTTGAGTTGTAGGTACCAAAGAGAAGAAGCAAAAATTCAGGCTTGGATAAACCTCCAAAATGCAAAAGCAGAAGCTCAATCCAAAAAACTTGAGGTGTTTTATTTTATCCTTTCTTTTAACTTTTGGGCAGTAGGATTTCAATGCTAGAGCTGTTTTCATATCCTAAGAATTGTCTACAGGCCATAAAATCCATATTTCGCTACTGTCTGTTTTGGCCTAACAAGCCTCACAAATTTGTTACTTGTGCTACGCCAAACGTACCACCTGAACTGTGCTCTGGTCTTATGTAAAACCTCACTTTGCTCCCTTTTTGATGTGAGATTTGCCTAAAGTAATATACGCACCTCTTTAGAAGTTTGTCCGTCTAAAACTCTGTCGATCCTTTTCCTTGATTACGCTCTTTAGCATGTTTCCATGATGGGTGTCAAAAGAATATAACTAAATACAGCCTCCAAAGAGTAGCTGTGCAATGTTGACTGGCTGGGAAAAATTTCTCAGTCTTGTATATAGTATTGATCTACATAGAGCCACTCAGTACTCTTCCATTGTGGTCCAACATGTTTCCTCCTCGCCCCCCTATGTACTGCTTATATTTTTTATCTTTTCACATGCGATGATAGCAGATTAGTCAATATTAATGCATTATTATATTTACATGCATGACAAATTCTTTCTGGAAGTTGCAAAACCATGTGAAGATGGGCACAACAGCTGCATGCAGTAATAAAATTCCTTTGAAATTGGTGTGTCCCCCCCTCCTTTTTGTTCCTAAGAAAATTATAAATGGCCAAATTTAACTTGTGCCATCAGACACTAGAAACATAAGTTATGTTTAAGGATTCTTATACAACAACTCCACACTCAGTGTGGTCCCACAAAGTAAGGAGTGTCAGTGTACGTAGACCTTATCTTCCTTAAAAAATTAGAGAAATTGTTTCCGTTAGACCACGGGCTCAAGGGTTTAAGGACTCCTATGACTACAATCCTCTTATGGCATAGCATTTTCTTCTGTTCAGGTGAAAATCCAGAAGATGAGATCAAATCTGGAAGAGAAGTTAATGAAAAGGATGGCGATAGTTCACAGAAAAGCTGAAGAATGGAGAACTACAGCTCAACTACAACACAAGGACCAAATAGAAAAAGTGGCTGATCAATCACGGAAGATGATGTTGACAAGGCAAAACTCACATCTAGCTGCCCAATCTTCCTGTGGGTGTTTGCCATGCCGAAACCATCTTATTTAATTCGAATCGAGCACCAATGTTCAGTGAGATTCATTCTGTATACCTATTGAGTTATTACTCAGAAAAAAATCTTAATGCAACACTTTTACGGGCCAACACATCATACTGTGAAGTTCTAGTAGGCGAGTCTAACTGATTGTATGAAACGATGACATTATGAGCTTTGACACTACGATGAAAAATTCGTTACTACATATCCTATAATGTGGCCTCACTGTGAGAATCCCAGTAATTTTTTACAAAATGGAATGTTCACAAATTGAGATAATGGTTTTGTCGGCTTTGAGGTGCGCTTTAATGAATAGTTGGTGATAGTTCATTTAGCAAACACAAACTCGCAAAAAAGTGATACTTTGTGTTCTCCGCTCTTTAATCTGGATTATCAATGCATCTACTCATCAAAATGGGGGTGCAACAAGTACAAATTTTTTGCTTGATATTGCAAAATCTGAAGATCCTTTGTCTTGAATAGGACCACAGTTTTCCGAGGTAGTAGAATTAAGGCCTCCAGTAATCAGACTGTTCAAACTAGCAGATTCTATGTCTTAGCTGGAAATGAAATACAAGATGTAGATTGTTTGTCAGTTGTGCTTGTGTTAATTTAGATTTTAACTTCTATTGTAATCATAAGTTTGATTTGATCTTAAATGTCCTGGGACCATGTTCAACTGCTACCTGGGCATAGCTTCTCATTATAAGCTGCTAAAATTGGTGCAATAATTGTACCTTGCCTTCAATTATCAATGAAAGCAGCACTGAGATTGCAGTTCAAAAGAAGAGCTACTTGGGATTTAGATTGTTAATTTCTCTTATTAAAACTTCCCAAAGAGAATTGCACTAATGCATAACATGACACCACTAAATTTAAAAAAAAATGCTTACTACATAAGGATTTTCAAAAATATTTTAATGTGTTGATAGGAAAAGGCCTTGGCTGTGACAAGGGCTTTTTGGGATTCTTGGTCTGCATGGTTTCCAAATTAGACATGAAGACAAAACACATCCATATGAGGTCTATCTGACAAGCTCTACATTGAGGAAAAAGAGAGAGAGGCCCCAAAACAAGAAAACTGAAAAGAAGTATAGTTTGATAGATTTCTGCTGGATACACGACAGTATCATTACAGATTTTCTTTATTCACTAGGTAAAAGACCAATTTTTCTTATCTGCAAGTGAATCTTACTCTCTCCTCTCAATTCTTTTTTCCTTTTTCTTATAGTTAAGATATTCTAATCTCATCTTAACTACAAGATCCAATAATCTTTTTTTACTTTCTCTCTGTATAAATTAAAACATACGGAATATTTAATACTAGTTTGATTTAATTTCACTTTTGAATTGCCTTTTTTTAAAGCTGCTGGCGTACAAGTACAAGCGGACACTAACCTCTAGGGTAGCAAAATAATTCGAGCCTCCAAATGATCTTTCTTTTCAAAATCAAATACTAGCCATTGCTATGTGAATCTTAGCCTAATAATAAGACAAACATAAAAGACACTACCTTTACGCTACACATAAAACGTAATTTACCTTTAATTCTTCTCGCACACACATAAATTGTACTTCCAATATCTTTTAAATTTCTTTTTCAAACTTAGCACGCCTCTGTCTGATCTTTATTGACGTTTCATAATAATATTATCTAAATAGAAAATCATTATTGAGTTTTATTTAAAGTTGACGTATTCTCCTATTATTTGCCAATTTAAGTGACCATTTCGTTTTGAAAACATCTACTAAAGCAAGTTAGTTTTTTATTATATTTAAATTAAAAATGGAAGTCGATTCTAAGGTGTTGATAAATTTATTTTGAATAATTTTATTCTCCAAGGAATTCATATATATTCACGTCTAGACTAGAATTTAGATATGCAACATATTCAAGGAGCCAAGGAGGAATTACTTATTTAAGTAGATGAGAGAATAGTTACAAATTTACATCACATTGATCATCTAGGAGGAGAAAAATAGATATCAGGTCAAATACAAATAAGATTTTTTTTAAAAAACAATCCTACCAGTTTTCACTTTTCACTACTGTAAGTATGATTTGTTTTGGTGAAGATGAAAAATAAAACAAAGCTTACCAGATGTTCTTATTCAAAATTCTTTATAATAGAATGCCCAGATACTTTAGCCGCGAAATTCATCCATGAACTGCTTATGGAATTGTGTAAAACGAGATACAATAGCTGGTATCTTCTCTTCTTGCGGTAATATAGTGCACCTAAAATGCCACGTTCCAGGACGCTTCATAGAAGCAACAAGTAAATACAAATTTAGTCAATATAATTCTAAAGAAACATAAGTGTCGAAAAATTCCCCCTAGTTCTCAACACATGCATTCAACAGTTTTCTTCTTCTCTAATTGTAAGGTAGAGAGATTCAAAGTGTTCGGGAAATGCTTATTAAGTTCTCTCCGTTAAAGTTCACTAGTCCCGGTGAAAGACATCTACGTTTTTTTTAAATGAGCGATGACAGTTACAGACCATATTGGCAGAGTATGCCTTTGACTATCAATAACAATATATAAGTGGAATGAGGAAGCAAGTGGGCAAAAATATAACAATCACCTGGCCAAATCCAGAGCCTGAGACAACGACAATTCCAGTGGCATTAAGGAGACGCCAAGCATAAAAGGCATCTGGTGCAGTTTTAGCTTCTTCTGCTGCTTTTATTGCTTTGTCAGGTAAGTTAATACGTGGAAATGAATACAATGCACCTTCTGCTTTATAGCATGTGACTCCCTCCAAACTATTGAATGCGTCTTCTAGTATCTGTTGACGAAGTAGTCGGTTTCAGAAACTGCATCAATTGGAAATTCACCAAAAGGAAGCTTACATGGAACTCTAACGAAAAAAAAATCCGACACCATTTTCAGAAAGCTGAAATGAAAATTATGCAAAAAAAACGTCTGGGACAACTTTTCTAGGAGAAAATTTTAGACATCTTTGCTTACTATTTTGAGCACCTCTACTATTCAAATCTAAGGTTCATGATCGTAAAACAACTTCAGCAAAATAAACTAGTGTCAATCCCAGTCTTATATGCTAATTCTACTGACCTTTGCACGCCTTGCCAATGATGAGAGTATTGCTTCTTTCTCAGCAGAAAAACACTCGTGTGACTCATCGCCCACCTGAATAAATCAACAGAGCAGTGCTGATAGTTAGGCATCTATAACACAGACAAAGGGGCCTCACATCAAAGCTTCAAAGTTTATAGTTCACAATCAGAGCTGAATTCATGTCCGCCATAGTGACATCTAATTTTATCTTCCCACATAAAAAAGTGTGATACCTACAAAATTTGACAAAATGTTCCAGCAATCTTAACTCATTGAAGCAATTACTTTATCAAACTAATTCGACATTTAGACCATGAGATCACCAGATTTAGGATGAACCCACAACACTCATTTGGGAATTTTAGGCAATGGGGGATTATTATCCAGGATAAGGGATCATAAACTCCCTTCTGAGGACTTGGGCAATGGGAGAATTCTTATCCAGGATAAGGGGAAACATTCCCTCCGAGTCTGAGGACTTGGCCTTCTCTGATTTAATCCTTCCCCTTTTCTTTCTCTTCTTCCTCCTCAAAAGCCTAGCGAAAAAACAGTTACCCATAAGATTTTTGGTCTATCTCATCCTCTTTTAACACATTCAATCATCATGGTTTCACAACTCCAGAGTCTGGACTGATGCATCTGGAGGTCGATATAGGACATGACCAATCCATCTCATGCAATGTTATTACCCTCATACCAAAATTACTACTATATGAATGACTCGGATTCTACTAGACCAAATAAGCCAGAAAATCATTGAGGTAACATTCTGGGAATGCAATAACTGCTAATTCCCAAATATTGAATTGAGGGTGGAGACCCCACTCCTTCTTAACAACTCCGCCTCAAACCCAAACTTGTTGGGGTCGGCTATATGAATCCTCAATATCCATTTCACTCCTTTTAGACATGGCATTACCAACCTTTGGAGGGCTCATGATGAGGCTTGCAAGAATCTGACCAGAAATGTTGGAACAAAGATTGACAGATGCCACTTTGTATATCTGTTCCCTTATCTCAGGACTAAATCCAGTGAACTCCATGTAGCCTCCTCGCTTTCCACACTCGCCATAGTATCCTAAAACCAGTAAGAAAAGTTAGTGACAGCAATAAACAATTCAGAGGTATTTGTAAAAATGAAATACCACACCTTACCCCCTTCTTCACCACAACTTCCTAACATCCAGACAAACAGAATAGAAAGACAACCAACCAGAGAGGGAGAGATGGATGCAGTTGTATCTACCTTTTGAGGCAGAGTGAAAAGAAACTAAAGAGATGTCCTTTTCTCCAAATCCCATAGAGCGGGATATTTTCTTAAATGAGTGGAACTGCTTGTCAGGTGCATAAACATTTTCCTGATACACCTGCACAGGTTCCACAAAATATGAGAGTGCTTACAATGTTACAATAGACCATTTTCGTCCAGCCCTTCCCCACGCATAGCGGGAGCTTAGTCCACCAGGCTGCCCTTTTTCTTACAATGTTGAAATTAATCACAGAACATTCAGAAATGAAAAGACTGTTAACCTGCAGAATTACTGGTGATCATATTTCCAAAGAAGCAAGAGAATTTGTCAGAATCAAGAAAGAAGCATCTAAAGGGGAATTAACTCACTTCATCAGCCAGAAGAACAACGCCTTCTTTCCAGCAGAATTCCACAATTTCCCGTTGGTTGGCCTCAGCAAGAACCTACATACACAGAGAACTAATCATACCACATGTAAAGATTCTTACATATTTGTAGGAAAGGGAGGACCACATGTACCATCACTGTATGCTCTCATCAAATGAAGTAAATCACGTTGTCCATACAAATAAAAAGAGATGGCTATGAGCTTCAAAAATCATATAAACCATTACCCGCCCAGTTGGGTTGCCTGGATTGATCACAACCAAAGCCTTAACGTTAACACCCCTGGATCTTGCAGTTTTTAGCTGATTCTCAAGCTCTGAGATCTCAAGTGCCCAACCTGTTTCTTCATCAAGATAATAAGAAATCTAGCACCAAATAAAAATATACATTAGAGGCTTCTGCATGAATTACCTGAAACATATTTTTTTTTCTTTTTGAAAAGGTAAGTACGCAGTATATTATTAACAAAGCAGCCCAGCACTGAAAAGGTGCAAAGGCAATATACTGTCTAGGAATCCCTCATACCAAAGGGAAAGAGAAGAGAGGACTCCACGGCACAAAAACCTACTCGTGTAAAGTATATATAAAATCTAGCATGCAATGTTTATCCTTTACATCTTGAAGATTACACCAAAAAGCCAACAATCACAAACATTTGTATTTTATCTGTTCAATGGAAGAGTAACTTTAATCAGGTCAGATATTTCTTTAATAATTGTTTACAACAATCTCTTACGGGAGACTGGTATTTAAGCGGAGGAGGTTAGATGGGTGGCCCCATTATCCACAATATGTGCCACTGACTCTTTTGAGGACTTCTCAATAATCCAAGGGGTAAAAATAATCATTTCCAAAAGTAAGTAGATTAAACTAAGTTTTTATTAAAGAATCTGATTCAAAGCTAACTACTCAAGTAACATTAATAAACTTAAATAGAAGCAAAAACACGTACATGAGTGCCACCATGGAGGGTAATTGAAGCAGAATAAAGAGGATATTGGGGGATGGGACAGAGGATTCCATCATTCTCTGACCCGATGAGCAACTGCATCATCATGTGAACCTGAATAGAAGATGAATGAACAGAAACTGTCAACATCTTGCTATTTCATTCAATTACTTCTGTCAAAGTTGTATGAATAACTTGGAGATCCATAGAATTTACTGCTGGGCTTGCACCATCAGTCAAGAAGATATCATTTGGATCAGCAGGGAAACCATCACGAACTTCGATACCAGATGCAATTTTATCACGTAATCCTTTGATACCCTACATTTAGCAAAACACAACAACAAATTTTATGATTATACTGGTATACAAAACTAGGATAATACAATAGAAGATATAGTCACCTGACTGTGACTGTATGCACCTGTTGCTCTACAAGGAATTTGATCAAGGATCTGGATAGCTCGTTCTATAGAATCCGCACTATAAAACAAAGAGAGAATGTCAATTAGACCAAAAAATCCTGTAGAATATGCTGAAGTTGATGAGAAATATTCACCAAAGGATACAATAATATTTAGATAAAATACTCAAAGAAAGATACCATCAACTAAAACTTCCCAAATTCAAAAGCAAAACGTAAAAATAACTGTAATTTTAGTGAGAAGAAATTACTAAGCATTATGTCAATAACAACAAGGGACTGATTGACAACTCGACAAAGAAGCACATTGTAGCATACAGTAGTTTCAACACCGCATTTCACTGATTTCAAATGAATGACGGAAAAATCCCGTCAAATTAAATGAGGAATGGATGGATTGATGAATTAATAGTGAATCACATCTAACATAACAAGACTACATTGCACTGATCTCAAAGAACAACAAACGTGATAGCCACTTGCATTTACTTCAAAACACCAAGAAATATGATCACATTTAGAGGCTAAAAAACTGTAAGGTAAAAAACATATGAATTAGGTGGCAAAATAAATAGAGACGTCAATCACCTCAAAAAAATTCAGAATCAATATACTTAGAGAGCTTCCATATTATCACAACCTTCCACACCCTATTTGTTTTCTAGCATAAAGTCATATTTTTCATTTTTTTTCAAGCCTTTAGAACATTATATGTATATTTGACATGAAAAAACTTGACTACTCTAGTACATCTGAACTGACAGCATGGGATTTGTGATCATAATGGGGATGCTGCCCATCAGCCCATGGGGAACCTGTATGTTCTACATGTGCACTGGGAATTCTGTGAATAATGGATGATGTGGAACTTCCAATTTGTGTGAAGAAGGAATGCAGCATTAGTACCTTACAAAACATTTGATCTTTCATAAAAAAGACAAATATTATAAACTTTTCAACTAGCTTTTCCTTTTCCTTTCTCAACTGAATGGCTATAAACATATCATCCTACGTTGACAGCTCACTTTCATCCTCGTAGTTCACGTTTCCTCACTTGCAAAGATTACAGTAATAGTCACTTGATTTTATAAGTTGGACATTTGAAATAAAAGAATACAATCATTTAACTTTGAATCTGACTCCTGCAAATTATTCACTATACGATATTAGGATAAAAGATTCCATCACTAGTAGCAGGAGATTTAACCATACCATTAGAAAAATACAGGGGGAAACATTTGTTTTATGGAAACTAGTCATGTCAATTCCAGATAGACATTAGACACCTATGAAACCGTAGGTACATGATCTGTTTCATTGAACTACAAGGTGCACCAAGGTTGATAAACAAACTTCATACCTGAACATAGCTTTTGTTTCACTTCTGTCCAAAAGAAGTGGATGGTCACATAATGCAAGGACCTAATAAAGAAAGCTCCTTAGAAATCATTCTATTGAGATTAAAAAAGGAAAACAGAATCTAGAGTCAAACAATTTATTCCCACCTCCCTAAAGAAAGAAATAGGCTTCTGACCCAGGGAATGAGGATTCCCAATATTGCAGTATAAGATCTGCATGAATTAGAGAATATTACAGAAAATGACTAGACAACTAACAAAGCTCCAAATCACTTATATTTAACTTTTGTTAGAATAATTCCTTAAGTTATGCATTATTAAAACTACAATGGAAACGAAAAACAAAGTCTACGTACCTCATTAAAGGGATGAGAGCCTGGATTCTCCGTGAGGTCTTGCTGTAATGTCTGCATCACAAAGAACACCATCAATGCATGGTAGATGTTTTTTTTAACCAAAATAAGCTGAAATTAGAGTGACAAGTGCAAAATTGAGCTTGGGAGCTACCTGAGCATGGGTGACAATTTCTCCGCGGATAGCATATGCGCATTTCAAAACCTGAAACAAATAAACAACTACCTGAGCTTAGTTCCCTCACTCAAAAAACAGTGTTCGATTTTTCGAAAGAAATGTAGAGATGAGTTTCGAAATTGAAAAATTAGTTTTGACCCGTTTATGAAGTTTCTTTTTTTTTTTTGGTCAATCACAAATTTTCAAATATCACATTTTATTTTTTTTATGTCTTGTACTAGATGACGTGATTGGACCTTGTAGTGGAAGTCAAAAGAAGAAAAATACCTTTGGATTAAGGTCGTTAAGGGTGATAGGAGAGGATGAATAATCGGAAGCCATAGAAGGAAGAGATCATGGTGATGAGTGGAGAAGCGGCAGATGGAGAATAAAAGGGAAGAGGAGCGGTGCGGTGCTGCAACACGGAAGTAATTGGAGACGAACAGGTGGTATGGTATTGCTGATGAGAGTATCTCTGGCTTTGACACCTATCAATCTCTCTGTTTCCCTCTTCACTACTCTCTACAACTTAACTTCTACCTGAATTTGTCCAACTAAAACTGAAATAAAAGGATTAAACTAAATATGACTTCAACACCAACAGCTATGTACCACCACAACCTCCTCAATCGCTAATTGCTTCGGGTTCTAATATGAGAAACCGTGATTTGTGAGATAGTATTTATGGTAAGTTGCTTGGCTTCCTCTCAAAAATTATATTTTTAGGATGTTTACATAAAGTTAATAAATATATGATACATAATTTATATCTTTACATTTTCGCTTTAATTTATCAATTCTGAAGGTTCATTGTTTAGCTAGGTAGTATAAATATTTGATACATTTATCGTTAAGTTGATGTCATATTTCCTTTTTAATTGATATTGTTATTAAGAACCTATATATATTCAAATCAATAAAGGATTGTCCAACTATAGAGTGCATATTGAAATTTCTATTTTCATGTGTTGTGGATTGGAAATATAAAACTACATGTGTCGTATGAATTAGGTGCACATGGCAAGTTCAAACCCAACAACAAATAAGAACTCTACATTAAAGTGGAAAACGAAGGAAGGTAAAAAAGTTAAAAAAAAACCTACCCGCCTTACACCATTAGTCTTCGAAAATTTCTCGGCAATCAGAACCAAAAAAAAAAAAAAAGGAAACACAGCCTTCTCTAAACCCATTGCTCTAGTGCTCTTATGACTAAAGTCATGCTGCATATGCAACCATAATCCTCAGACTAGATATGAATGGTCAATAAAAGCGAGGTTATAACTTGCCCAGTGGTGATATAAAACTGGACTTGGTTGGCTTGAATATTACTAGTTGCAAGTGACAAACACTGCCTGCGTTAAAAATAAGATTGCAAAAAGACGTTTAAATTTCGAGCTTTACCTGTTTGGCTTACAAAACAATCTTCACATTGATCATCTAGGAGAGAGGATCAATGTCTAAGTCAAGTACAAATAAGAAGAATAAACAAACCCCAACTTGTATGTGCCAAACAATCCTATATCAGCTTTCACTACTGAAACATAATTGTTTTTGGTGATAATTGAAATAATACATACAAAGATGGCTTATTAAAAATTATCTATGATCAAGTCTCCAATAGACTCCTTAGCCGCGGAATTCATCCATGAACTGCTTATGGAATTCTGTAAGACGAGATACAATAGCTGGTATCTTCTCTTCTTGCGGTAATATTGTGCACCTAAAATGCCATGTTCCAGGACGCTTCATGGATGTAACAAATAAAAACAGATTTAGTCAAAACGAGCAGTTCTCAATAAACAGTACCCCTTACTTCTCAAATTAAAACAGAGAAATTTTAACATCTACCAGGTATGCAAACTAATCAGTGTCTTGACAAAAGGAATGTTTCTCGAATAAGACAAACCTTTACTGCAGAAACAGTTGCTTTTCCCATTGAAAAAAATCCTCCAAATCTGTTTTGCCCAATAGCTTTTCACAGTTCATTTTTCATTGAACCCTTCCGAAGGTAAAGAATTTTTTTTCCTTCTGAAGGTAAAGATACTAAAACTCTTTAGGAAATGCTTATTAAGTTGCTTGTTGATGTTTAATCAATCCCGGTGAAGCCATGTTCATTTTTAAAAAATTAGTGATGGTCTATCGGAAACAACCTCTCTAGTAGGGGGGTAAGGTTTGTGACTTGGCGTACACTCTACCCTCCCCAGACCTCAATTATGAGACTACACTGGGTATGTTGTTGGTGTTGTAGTGATGATAGTTATCAACCATATTAATACTAGGAATATCATGATGCAAGTGGGGAAAAATATAACAATCACCTGACCAAATCCAGAGCCAGGGACAACAACAATTCCAGTGGCATTAAGGAGGCGCCGAGCATAAAATGCATCTGGTGCAGTTTTAGCTTCTTCTGCTGCTTTTATTGCTTTGTTGGGTAAGTTGATACGTGGAAATAGATACATTGCACCCTCTGCTTTATTGCATGTTACTCCCTCCAAATTGCTGAATGCATCTTCTAGTGTCTGTTGACAAATCAGTCAAAATTTTGCCAGACGCAGAAGAAAAACAAAAAACGTACCAATTAGAGATAAAATTCACCAAAAGTAGGCACAAAATTTAGATGCCATTTTTGAAAAGTTAAAATGGAACTCTAGAGGAAATTAATTAGGGACATCTCTATTTTAAGAAAATTTCAGACATCAATTTCGCTTCCTACTTTAACCAGCCTTCTTTTCAGATGCAAGGTTCATGATCCAAAAACAATCCACTACTGCACCAGAAAACTAGTTCATTATTTAGTCACCACCAGTTGGATATGCCGATTCTACTGACCTTCGCACGTCTTGCCAAGGATGAGAGTATCCCTTCTTTCTCAGCAGCAAAAGACTCGTATGATTCATCACCCACCTGCAGAAATCAATAGAGCAAGTACTGATAGTTAAGTATCTATAACACGGAGAAAAGGAGCCTCCGAACAAGCTTCTAAGTTAATAGAAAAAAAGCTGTCCTTCCACTTGAAGGTGTCCTTTTTCCCTGCAGTAATATCATTTGTTTTGTACATTTCGTCACTTCAGATTATTCATATTATCTCTCTTGCTCTGGTTTATATTGTTTTGCAGTGATCTGAAAAAGATATGTATAAAAATGTTGATCATGCTATAATCATACCAACATGATTAAAAAAAAAAAAACTCCTACCCTACATCTAATTCCCTCATGCAATTATCCTTGAACCAAAATTCCTATTTAAATGGTAGCAAAAGATTCAGAAACAACTCGACAAAATTAACGAGAAAGTCATTGAGCTACTCGTTCTGGGTATAGAAAATTGCTACCACTTCCAAAATATTGTATTGATGAAGGTGGACACTCCACTCCACTAAACAACTGAACCTCAATCCAAAGCTAGTTGGGGTCAGTCTCAATATCAATTTCACTCCTTCAGAATGCAATGTCCATGAGTTACACAAACATAGAATACCAACCTTTGGAGGGCTCATGACAAGGCTTGCAAGAATCTGACCAGAAATGTTGGAACACAGATTGACAGATGCCACTTTGTATATCTGTTCCCTTATCTCAGGGCTAAATCCAGTAACCTCCATGTAACCTCCTCGTTTTCCACACTCTCCGTAGAATCCTAAAGCCAGTAAAGAAAATTAGCAACAGACAAGGATTGAAAGATCAAAAATATCAGATGCATTCGTGAAAATGAAACCCTCCCCTTCTCCCCGTAACTTTGTGACATACAGACAAACGAAAGAGAAAGACAGCCAACAAGAGAGGGCTGGATTGAGGCAGTAATATCTACCTTTTGACACAGACTGAAAAGAAACTAAAGAGATGTCCTTTTCTCCAAATCCCATAGAGCGCGCAACCTTCTTAAATGAGTGGAACTGCTTCTCAGGCACATAAACATTTTCCTGATACACCTGCATGAGTTTCACAATATATAAGAGGACTAATAATATAGAATATTAGTAATTGCACAATCTCAGGAATGGAAAACATTATGAACCCTCCCAAACAAGTGGAGAATCACTGGTAAGTTGCCATGGAAGCAAAATAATTTATCAGAATGAAGCAAAGAAGCATCTAGAGGGGAATAAACTCACTTCATCCGCCAGAAGAACAAGGCCTTCTTTCTTGCAGAATTCCACAATTTCTCGTTGGTTAGCCTCAGCAAGAACCTAAGGTATACATAGAAAACTACTCATGTCATTCTGAGATATAATTGGGAAAGGGAAGATCAGCATTTTCCACCACAGTTGGTCCTCATTAAATAACATAAATCACATCCTCTATGTTTGTTTGTTTTTTTAAAAAAAAGGTACGATGAGATTCCAAAATCTTAAAAACCATTACCTGCCCAGTTGGGTTGCCTGGATTGATCACAGCCAAAGCCCTAACATTAATACCTTTGGATTTTGAAGTTTTCAGCTGATTCTCAAGCTCTGAGACCTCAAGTCCCCATCCTGTTTCCTCATCAAGATAATAAGGAACCTAAATAACCAGATAAAAGCATACATAAGAGGCTCCTGTGTGGTTACCTTCGACTGAAGAATAAGTCAATCAGGACATTTTTCATTTATAATAGGTTACAATAATATCCTCCACAAATGAGCAGGTTAACCAAGCTTATTAATATATATCTTTTCTATAAAGATCTGGTAGTTGCATTCAAAGACAACTACACAACTAACACTGATCAAACTATAAGTTGAAGCATATGCACTTACGAGAGTGCCACCATGGAGAGCAATTGAAGCGGAATAAAGAGGATATTGAGGGATAGGGCAGAGAATTCCATCATTCTCTGACCCGATGAGCAACTGCATCATCATGTGAACCTGAATAGAAGATGAAAACCCAACATTATAAACATCTTGCTATTCTTTTAGTTACTTCTTCAAAGCTGTACAAATAACTTTATGATCAAACAAATTTACCGCAGGGCTTGCACCATCAGTCAAGAAAATATCATTTGGATCAGCAGGGAAGCCATCACGAGCTTCGATACCAGAAGCAATTGTATCACGTAATCCTTTGATACCCTAGATTTAGTAAAACATAACAAGAAGTTCTATGATTATACTGGCTGCAAATCTAGGACAATACGATAAGAAGATAGTCACCTGACTGTGGCTGTATGCACCTGTTGCTCTACCAGGAATTTGGTCAAGGATCTGGAAAGCTCGTTCTATTGAATCCGCACTACAAAGAAAAGAGAGAATGTAAGACATCAAAATAATAATTTCCCACAGTTTCTGACTGGTTGTATGAGACGTAAACCAGAATTCACAAGTTTTTTGCTTCTATTTGGGTGCAAGTCATAGTCCATACCATAATATTAAGGAAAAAATCTCAAAGAAAGAACCTATCATCTAAAACACATAAAAATTTGAGAACAAAAGTGAATGACTAATATTTAATAATAACACTATATTGCAAATTTGCAATGACTTCAAAGAATAACAAAAAAGTAGGAGTTCGATTATAGCCAGATAATATGTACACATTTTGAAGCTAAAAAAACAAAAACAATACCCATAGAAACTAGGTGCAAATACAACAGAATCATCAATTATCTAAATAAATATGCGACTTAGAGCTTCTCAGTCATCATAACCTTCCACATCCAATTGATTTTTAGCTTAAAATTATACATTTTTACTTTTGTCGGCCCTCAAGAACATTATTTGATATGTCAAGTTGACATGAAATAGAAAAGTCAAGTACACGTGATCTGAAAGCAAGGGATTTGGGATCATAAACAAGCACCCACACTATGCCCATTGCCCCAAGTTGCATGTTTCTCTTGGGAACTTGTATTTTGGACCAGGGAATTCTATTGATAATGAACGAGGAGCATCTGATTTGTTTGAAGAATGAAAGCAGCATTTAATAGCAAACTGATATGGAAAGCAAACTGCAACAGTGTCACCAACACCTTCCTTACAAGCTAAATAATTGCTTAGAACTTTGGGGGGCAAGAAAAGCTTATGCATTATGTCTCTTTTTGTAAAGATTATGTTACCCTCGTACTTTCTCCAAGGAATAGTGATGAAAATTTCATCTTACATGAATGGCCCACTTCACCAGCATAGTAAACTTTTGCTCACTTGCACAAATTATAATAAGTATCACTTGGTTTTATAAGTTTGACATTTGACTTAAAAGAATTAAAAAGAATGCAATCGTTAAAATTTGATTCTTTAAAAGAATTAAAAAAATACAATCATTAAAATTTGATTCCTACTCCTTCTGCAAATTATTTATTATACAATAACAAGGACTAAAGGTTCCATTGTAGCAGGAGACTTAACTGTACCATGTTTGAAAAGTACAGGGGAAATATTTTTTCTACGGAATTTAGCCATGTCAACTCCATTTCTTCAGACATCTATAAAAACGAAGGTATATAAACTGTTTCCTTGAACTACAAGGTGCACCGAGGTTGATAGACAAACTTCATACCTGAACAAACCTTGCGTTTCACTTTTGTCCAAAATAAGTGGATGATCACATAATGCAAGGACCTAACAAAGGAAGCCTCCTTAGATGCTGATCTATGAAACAAATAAACATAATGTAGAATAAAAAAAAATTATCCTCACCTCCCTAAAGAAAGTAATAGGCTGCTGAGCCAGAGATTGAGGATTTCCAATATTGCAGTATAAGATCTGCATGAATTAGAGGAATGTGTACAGAAAAGATCTAGACAACAATAAAGCTCTAGGTCACCTATATTAAGCTCTGTTAAAAGTGAAAGAAGCAAAATTGATTAAGATATGCAATACTATAGCTTAAATGGAAACAAAAAAACAAGTTCAAAAGAGTTGGTACCTCATCAAATGGATGAGAGCCTGGATTCTCCTTGAGATCTTGTTGTAATTTCTGCATGACGATGCATCACGCAGTACACCATCAATATATTGTTTTTATTGCAAGATTAAGCATTCCCAGAAAATAAATGGCGCAAGTGCAACTAACAAGATTCTGAAATTCAGGTTGATAACTCTAACTAGAGTGTAAAATCGACTTCTAAAACTACCTGAGCAAGGTTGACAATTTCTCCACGGACAGCATACTCACATTTCAAAACCTGAAACCAAAAATGAGTTGTAATACATCAAGTCATTTGACTGTAGAGGCCATAGTAAAATCCTACATCAGAACAGGGCAAAATTATAGTATTCACGCCAATGATCTAGGGTCAAATCAGATGGGATGCTTAGCGCAACAAACGTCACGAATCATAAGCACCCCAATTGAAACAAATAAAATACATAGACGTCACATACACTACTCGTTGGTATAATAACTTGTAGACATTACTTGGTATCAGATTAATTAAAGTATGTAAAGAATAAATAGATGAAAAATCCTACACTTCTGGGAAGAGATTAACCTATAAAGAAAACATATAAACACAGAGCAAAACCAAAATTAAAAAAGTTATGTGGTGTAAACTCTTTCCTTTCTGTGGACAGCTATCAAATTGGATCACACGTATTTTTGAATATGTCGTTACATCAGGTACATGTTTTGCTTTTCCATTGTTTTTTATATTCCTGCTCGTGCCCGGATAGAGAATGGGCACAACTTCCCCTCTTCCCGTTCAACTGTCCAAACAGGCCAGCCTAAAATGAAAATCCTTAATAGCCGAAGTAAGGGACTTTCTTACTGGAGCATACATAACGGACAAGGACCAATTAAATCAATATGTAGAGAAACCAATCACGAAACACTTGAAAAATCATTAAATTGGTGAAACTAAAAAAAGCTCAAGTCAATTAGAGCAATAGCAGAAAAATAAAAATTCAAAATCAACAGTTAAATGAAATAGGAATACCTTTGGATTAACGTTGTTAAGAGTGACCGGAGTGGATGAATAATCGGAAGCCATTGAATCAGAAGAAGTGGATAAAAAACGAAGAACAGCAGGTGATTGAGAAGAAGAAGAGGTGAGCCGCTGCAACACGGAAGTAGAAGTAGTAATAGGAGAAGAAGACGAACAGGTGGTCCTGCTCCTATTGATGAGAGTTTTGGCTTTATCAGCTACGAATCTCCGCATTCTGGATTTGAGCGAACAGTGGGCGGAGAGTGAAGAGCGGTTAACGTTTTCGATTCACCAACTTTTTTACCACTTTTCGCATAAATCGAGCGCACTTTTGACTTACGGCCCACGTTTTTGGCGGAGAATCAGTACCCTCTGACTCTGATTGGTGAGGATAGTTTCGTTAGGTACTTTAATAGAGAACTAGTCTATGGGTATTCTGTCGATGGCGACTACCCAATGGCCGCCCCCTGTATTTGTATTGGCTTTCGCTAAAAAGGAATCAAGAGATATGGGTATCAATTTGTTTAAAGTCATATTAAATAGAAATCAGTAGTAAAAGAGCACAATGTAAGCAAATCTTGAATTTATTTTAAAAGAAGATCGGTAGTTCTTAATAGCCCCTCGGTTAAAACAAAAAAAAAAAAGAGTCCAAAGAAATCCTGAAAAACAAAATAATAGAAGTACAAAAAATAACAAATAGTAATAGAAAAGTAATTATGTATAGCAACATAATTTGATAGTCGAAATACAAGACAACACATAATAACATAATTGAATGACCAAGAACTACAGAAGCAATACTACATCTACTAGTAGTACGGATGAATAGCAAGACAACGCACAACTACCTACTAAATGTTTATCCTAAATATGTGTCATTCACAACTTTCTATCTATAGGTATGTCCTTGATAAGTTTAAACTTCATCATGTCTTGTCTAATCATAATTCACATCTATATCATACTTCTATGATCTACCTCTACTTTTTTTGGAACCATCCATAGTGAACCTCTCATACCTTCATACTAGGGCATTGAATATCTGCTCTTTACATAATTGAACGATCTCAACTTCGTTTTCCTCATCTTGTTCTCCACCAAAACCATTCCCCGAGTAATTTTTTAATACATGAATTCTTCCCGTCCAACAAAAAAATAGTTTTTCATAAATTCTTCTAAGGTTTTTCTTTTATGTCTACTAAACCATTTTTCTAATTCTAGATAGGCGTTAATCGTGATCAAGTCATCTTCATCCTAATTAATTACCTCCTTTGTCCCTAATTACTTGTCCACTTTTTCTTTTTTAGTTATTCCTAATTACTTGCCCATTTTGACAAATCAAGAAAAGATAAAAAAAAATTTTACCTATTATACCTCAATTAATTACTTTGAAAAAAATATAACTTCTTGAAAATGGTAAACACACTATGTCATCTTTCTTTTAATCCTAATTATACAGTTGGTTCAAAAATTTTACAAGCGATCACATGAAAATTATAAACCAAGCTAAGTGAGAAAATTCATTGCTTTCCTCGAATCATTGGAATTAGATCAAGAGCATATCTATCGAGGAATAGCTGTTTTTTTAGTAGCTATCAATACTATCCAAGAAAGACTAGGACAACTAAGGAGCCTCCCTTTGTTGACTTGTCTCAACTTTTCTCATTTTGTTCACAAAGCTTTTATAATTAATAAATTAAATTACAAGCAACATTTGTCAGTTTTGTTCACAATGCTTTTATAAAACATACATACAGGTTAAAAGAATGTCACTGCCGGAAAAAGAATACACGCAGTAGTAGATTGCCAAATAACTGGACTTTTTTTTCTTCAAAGTAAAAAAGAAACTGAATTTTTTAATATACTTCCTAGAGAAGATTAATTTAGTCCATACTTCATGTTTACAAGGAAGAATCAAAGACAACTGCTGTCTCTGGTAACCAAGTATCGCCTTGTATGAGAGACGGTACGGTGTATTGGGCCGCCTGGTCTGGGGTAATGCTGGACTTATAACCGGCCCATTTGACCCTTTGGGTCACAGATGCACCTGGGCCGGTGTTGGCATACTCAGCATAGAAAATGGTGTTGGCTGGCTCCACACCACTGACCCATTCAATCCAACCTAGAGGATTCAAGAATGCACCAATAGTGGACTGCATGATTACTGTTGTAGAGTAGTCCTTCCAGGGCCTGCCCAAGTATGTTGGTGCTTTTAGATCATCCAATGGTGAAAGATCACACTTTTGAATAGACATGCCTGAATTCTGATTTGGGTCTTTTTTGCCTTGGGCCGTAATGGTCACAAACTGATTGGGTAATGGTTGTCTGGGCTGGATTTTACAACTTTGGAAAACAACCGCAGCGTTACCAAACATGAAATCGATTGTACCTGTAATGTCACATTCGCGGTAAAATTGACGGTTGGAGTGAGCATAAAGGGTGTCCTGGAAGGCATCAAAGGAGCATCGATAAAATACAGATTGATCGGACCCTGAACGCATGGCCACTGCCTGGTGCTTTGCGGCCCCAGCGGTGTTCTTGAATGTTATGTCTCTGGCAATGAAGCCTCTACCAGCAACAGCTGATACATGTACAAAAATGAACCAAATTATTTAATTTAACCAACCAGGTAAAAAAAATTGTAACATTAGCTAATTCCTCTCATTTTCCGCAAAAGGAATTTTAGGCTAAATACAAAAAGAGAGGGCAAAATGATAAATGAACAATTAATGATGTCATATGAAAGCCTCAGCTAACCACTCCACCAGTCGGCAACTGAATTCACATGGGTGGCAAACTGAGACATCAAATCACATGGTGACAAACAAAAACCATGTGCATTCTGATGACACTGAATCAGTTAGATAAGGCCATCAAAGCCCACATGCCAACACACCATATGACTATAACATGAATCCACGAGTTCACTAAGCATTGGGATGCTTAGTTCAGGATTAGATATTTTGAGCATGAACAGTATAAAATATGGGTCAATATAGAGTTCATTGGGATGAGCCATAAATAAATTTCATGTCTAACTCAATTCAAGCATCAACTCAAAAAGCGTGTATCATCGAAAATATCTTTTAACTCATTGGGGCTCATCAAGTTGTAATAAACATTTAAATATGTACAACCGCAAAAACAAAACAGAAAAGATCAAAGTCAATTTCTCAGACCAGCCTACCTTTGACAAAAATCCTATAGAACCAGTTTTTAAATAATCTATTACTAATATCTTAGACTAAATTTTTTCTTAATAAAAAAGGTTGACCCTTTCTTGTAACCTTGTAGTACAATTTTAATCAGCAACTAGTAGTTTTTAGAACTAGAAGAAAGATCTAAATAAAACATAATTCAGTTGGCTAATTTAGTACTTAACCATGTAAATTCAATAATCACCCCAGTAATCTTGAATTTCTATAACTAACAAATGAAATGAGTTTGTATTTTGTGTGAATAATCGGTGCGAGTATAAAAAAATTTTATTAAATGAAAACTTACCAAATGTGGCCGTCTCAAAAGTGGGGGTGCCATCGATGAAGTTCAAGCTGCCGGAAATAATGGTCTTAGTTTTGCCATCGCCGTACATCATGACATTCCAAAGAGACTTATCCATTCTCACTGTCTCAACATATTCACCTTCCTTCACATATATCACGAATTTCGTTTTACTCTTTTTCGGCACCATTTTCACTGCTTCTCCAATAGTCGTAACATTTCCGGAACCATCACTCGCCACTGTCACGTCCGGTTTCGGACTAACCTCCTGCATAAGTCTCCGGTCACCCGCTGCTACCCATTCCGGGAATTCCCCAATGTTCAACAATTTCCGGTGAATCGGAATATTGAATTTACCTAGAATCCCAAAAATGTTAGCCACAATAGCTAAACTGTTGCTGGTAAATTCAGTTGAATTTTTCATTAACAGCTTAGCGTCGTTTACGAATGTGGCATTCATTTCTTCGAGTGCGTCCAAGCAAGTCTCCTGATCTGTAAGCGTCGAGCTCAACCAAGTTCTGAGATCGTCGATTTTGGGTCCTGAAAGCAGTTTTGCGCCTCCGTTCACTTGCACTGATGAAACAGAGTCGTTAAGTTTATCAATTGCATCGTCGAATACAGTCTCGCAGACTTTCAATGCCCTTTGTACTTTGGGTTCTTTAGTCAATTTCGCCCAATTCTGCGGTCCAGAAGACATATTCTTGACCGCATCCATGGCGATTTTCAAAGAAAGTACGAACAGCGTTTCTGGATCAGTGATATTTGAGGATGATAAGCTTGATAAGCACGAATCTTTGTACTCAGTTAAGCTACAGAGAACTTCCAGGGATTGAGCAGTAGAAGAGGTTTGTTTCGAATTGTTGTCCTTTTCGTTGTTTTTGTGAACAACAGTTCCAACAACTATGCCTACAACTGCAATAAGGAGAAGAATGGCAGAGACAATTAAGATAATGAGACGCTTACGGGTTTTCTCCCTGAAAGCTTGTTCTTCCAACTCATCCACTTTGCCATAGCCTTTGAAAGATTTGATTGTATCCATTGATGAAGAAACTGAATGAATTTCTGAGTTTTTGTTTTTTTTTCAGATTTTGTAACTTGTAAATGGGGATGTTGAGTTTTTTGGAATATGAAAAAAAATTATATTGAGATATCTTTTGTGTCTGGTTCTGAATTCTAATTGAAGGATGCCATTTTTATACAAAGTTTAGGTGACAAATGGGGCTTCACTTTTTCCGAGATGCTTCCATGTCGTTAAAGATCTCATTCCTGATTCCTGAATAATTTAGTGGCACGACACAACTTATCATTTTATATTATTAAAATAACATGATTGTTGTCTTCTGAGTCTGAGTTCCATCGTGACTCGTGAGCACAATAAGCAACAGGAATTAACAAGTATAGAGTTTAAGTTATAGGTATTTATTTATTTTTAGTCTAAAGATTTTTTCATACAAAAGATTTCTATACATATGTTTCATTAAATATGAAATTCATAATCTTATATTTACTTATAATTATAAGTCAATTTTTATCCGATAGTGTAACCGGATCAATGTATCTTGGCATCTTACGGAATACTTAGTATACGGGGCTATCCTTTTTTTTTGTTTTTTATTTTCTTGTGTAATTTGATCACTCTATCGTGTGACAGGTATGCATTTAATTTGCAAAGCAGAAATAATGATATTAGCTGGCATGTCTGTTTCTCTATATTTTGGGGCGGATTTGGATGGACTTTGTCTAAGTAAAATATCTTACTTCATTCGCCAGAGCCAGCAGAAACCCATACACAGAATAAATAGCATTTGAACAAGACATGTTGAAAGCAAAAATATACAATAATTGAATTTTCACAAAATACATATTGTCTATTAAGTTGGGCAATTAGCATATTTTTAATCCTTCAGTTGTTAATAATTTTAAACTCTGGTCATTATGATAAGCTAAGTAAATCCTTTTAATTGAAATATTCAATTTTGATCTCTTTACTAGTTAATATTCGTATATTTACAATAATAATTAACTTTTCCTCTGCTGAATTGCTCAAGAGTAGTGATAAACTAATATGCAGCTGAAATGATGGCAAATTGGCAATACGCGGCCGGCAAGTCCAATGTGCGAGGAAGGTCAATGCAAATGCAAGGAACGGGCCGCGTACGCATGCCGTGTGCCTTAAAAATTAAGCAGTGGGTGGAAATGTTAGTAATCTAAGCCAGCACAATGATGAATAATACAAGTAATATATTGTGTGTGATCATTTTTAGTGTATACACATGGAAACAATAAACCGTTAAGAAGGGGTGCATGTGGTGTGGATCCCATTTGAGTTTAGACAAAGTATCATTTTTGTTGCCTCCATTCTCCGCTAATTGCGCCTTATTACATACTTTCTCTACCCATATCCCTCATCTATAGACTATAAGTTTTTTTGTCCATTAGGTGTTTTGTATCTGTTTTAATTTTTGAGGCCTAGACTAATTTAGATTAAACGTTGCATAAATAGAAAAGCATTTTCTACTTAGATTTTTTCATTCACATGATACAAACAAAACACATCTTATTAGTAAGAGTGAAGGAGTCATATCTAGGTAACCACAAACCTTGATGGTTAAGATTGGTAAGTTAGAATAGACTTTCCAATTATTATACATATATAAGTATTAAACTATTACTTAACCAAAATGGAGAATGTTGATCAAGAAAGAGATGGAACATGTTAATTGGGGACGTGATTACTTCTTCACTATATGGGTTTGCAATTGAACATGTTGTAAAACTCCTACTAATAAGAAAAGTAAGAGAGAAACAACTCCAGGCCCAAGCCCATAAAATATATAGCAGAATATTTCAACTGGTCTATTGTTAAAAGGGTGATTTCTTTTTCATTTCAATCCCATAGCGGGATGGTATAAAGTACAAACATATTTGGAGGCTGGAGCTGATCATAAGAAGATGGTATACTACCTAAACAAAAACAATTTAGATGGACATTTTCTATGTTAAACAATAAAAGTTCATCACTAATTTTAGTTGACAACGGATTATAAAAGGAATCTCGTTAGCTACCGGCTATTTTACTACAAATTTCGTAGCTTATACCTATTTATTTTAGTGTACTCAAGTATTTTGATTAATGCATATTGATTTGTTACGATACAATTTATTATTACTTGAGATTTAAGGGAATAATAGTAAAGAATAAACAGTCAGCAACAACAACTAGTTGGAGACGTTAGGATATAGGCCAAGTATAAGCATAAATTCTCTTTTTTTTCTTTTGCTTTTCACTTAAGATAAAAATTGCACGCGATAGTTAATATTAACATGTACAATACATCACTGAAATTCCTCAACACGAATAGAAGTTCATAAAACACAATTCCAATACTCCAATTCGTGGATGAATCTTGTTATTTTGCCGTCAGCCAAATGGCAATGCCAATGCCAATGCCCTGCACACTACGGCTTGATCAAACTAACCACTTCTCTAAAGAAAAATGGCACCAATAATAAGTAATTGAAACAAAATAGTAGTCCTCATTTTACGTTTCAAAGACCAAGAGAAAAAGGGAAGCCAGTGGAGGTCAACCAACTACCTCCAGCAATGAACCTGCCAGGAGTATAAGCTTGGGCCTCAGTTGAACTTGTAATTACCTTATGCCCTTTCCATTTAACCCTTCCTGAGGTAGCTGCTCCTGCCCCTGTATTTGCATACTCACCATAAAACAGAGTATTCAATGCAAAATTCCCATTCCATTCATGCCATCCAGCAGGCTGAATCACGTCAGTAATCGACGATTGCATGATCACAGTCCTCGAATACTCTTTCCACGGCCTCCCTAGATAGGTAGGGAAACTCTTCTGCACCGGTCTCAGATCAGACGTTGCACCAATTCTACATTTCTGGATAACAATACCAGTGTTCTGGTTGGGGTCAGTTCTTCCTTGGGCAGTAACCATGTTCTTCTGGCCCGAACCAGGACGCCTGGCGTGAATATCACAGTCTTGTAAAACAGCAGCACCATTTCCAAAAATAAAATCAACGGTACCAGCAACTAAACATTGTACAAAGAATTGACGATTGGAGTGGACATAGAGGGTGTCCTGATAAGCTAGCATGTCACATCTATAAAATGCGGACAAATCAGACCCCACGCGAAGTGCCACGGCTTGATGCTTCGAGGCTCCTGCTGTGTTTTGGAAGGTTATGTCCCGGGCCAAGAACTTTTCCCCCACCGCCGCTGCATGAAATTAGTTACTATGTCATTTCTGTTTTGGACAACTCATCATATATATATATATGACAATTGTCATGTTACATTTTTGAATAAATATCCCAGCGACTAAAGTACAAAAACAGTGGAGGGTGTCTCTCCTCTATTATTGTCAGCAGCTAAGAATGTACCCGTGAGCTGTTCTTATCGGACCAACGATTATTATAGGCTGCTGCCAATGGAAAATTATCGTATACTATAGTAAAATATTACTCCATACAAGGTGAAAATAGATTATCCTTTTTCTATGAAGTATTTAAGGGAAAGGGAGTGCAACCCCAGCTGGAAAGCAGATTCTAGTGATCTACTCCCTCCGTCCCTTTTTAGTTGTCCACTTTAGAAATGGCACACAGATTAAGGCAACAATGATTAGCACAGTGAAGTTACAATTTTACCCTTATGACAACTTTTCACTTCAAAATTACAACCACTTATTTGAATTAAAGTGAAATAAATTGGAGGGAAACAACATACACTTTTACAGTTTTCAAGAAGTGTAAATAAGGGTATAATAGGAAAAAATTTGTTGTCCTTTCTTGATTTGTCAAAATGGACAACTAAATAGGGACAACCAAAAAAGGAAATATGGACAAGTAAATAGGGACGGAGGGAGTATATCACAGGCTGATAGATACACTACTAGCAAAAAGTGGCTGACAAATCTATATCGTTCTGTCCATAAGATATGCCTTTTATCCAACCTTTACAGACGTGAGATTCGTTACACCAATAATGTACAAGTAGGGGTATGTTGTTTGGTGACAGATAAAAATCTCAGGATAAAAAACAAGAGTATTTGGTTTTACAAGTGTTAGTTAATCTTAAACTATTTATCTCTCTATTTGTAGTACAATAATGAGATAACTATATCTCATATTTGTACCAAAACAACTCTTAAATTCTGCTCAACTACTACCAAACAAGAATATATAGTCTATTGCTGAACTAGTAATATTTAGTCAAGTCTCATTTAATTATTCTTTCTCCTTTTAAAGGTAAATTAGTGAACTTCTTTTATTTAACAGTGAGAATAAATCAACCTAAATGCTACTCACTTGACAAACTTTAGAGTGAAGTACTATATATGGACTGATGATGCTCCTAGATAGTAGCTTAGCAGTACCCAAGTTCTGAATGAACCATATGTTTATTTGCTTTTCACTTTACTTGTTCCTACCTTATCTATAAAGTATTAAAGTAAAAAATTATATTATTCGTAACATTTAACTCTACCTTATATAAGTAAAGTATTAAAGTAAAAAATTATATTATTCGTAACATTTAACTCTACCTGATATAAGTAGTTATCTATGGGGTTACGTTGAGATAATAATCTCAAATTAAAATTTGAAATTAATTCTAACTTACCAACTGTAGCAGAGTGGAAGGTAGTGCTGCCATCTTGCACATTCCTACTTGCGGTAATTATTGTATTGCTTCTGCCATCTCCCATAAACATAATATTCGTCTTCTTCTTCGGCACATCCACATTTTCCCTGTAAACTCCTGCTTTTATCCTAATCACATACCTCTTGCTACTCTTCTCCGGTGCTTTTGCTACCGCCTCCGACACCGTTTTGTAATCTCCACTTCCGTCGGCCGCCACAACCACATCTGGCGTCACCGTCGACGACTGCAACAACCTCCTGTCGCCGGCGGACAACCATTCCGGCCACTCGCCGTTATCCTCTACTAACTTCCTGTTGCCCGATAATTTCATCTCATTTGCAATGTCGGTATTGGTCATGTTACAGATCATAGCTAAAGCATTGCTGCACATTTTTTCCACGTGCTTTTGACCTTTCAGCAAAACTTTGCGGACCTTTTTATCGGCCTCATCGTGAGAGAAACCGTCGAGGCAAGTTTCCTGGTTTGTAATTGCGGAACTTATTAGAGTTTTCAGGTCTTCAGCGTGTTCTTTCAATGATTTTTTGTTGGGATATAGTTCCAGATCTGCTACAGCAGTGTGGAGCTCGTCGAGTGTCTCGTCCATCGTCTCCAGGCAGTCATGCAGCGCAACCTTTTCCCGTGGGGTTAAACCTATTAAAACAAGATACGTTGAGATGACCGAGAATTGGTATATGGCATCAATGTGTTTCTAAGAACATTAATTTTTATAATATTAAGTTTAACCTGTCGAGACATACCTTTCCTAGTTTTGATGAGTTCCTTGACTGCATAGTAGTTGCGTCGAACGGCCTTGACAGTGATATTCAAGGACAATTCAATCACATCTTTTTGGCTTGTTACTTTTTTTGAGAAATCTGTAACATTGACAATTGCAGAGTAACACAGTTCGGGGTGTAGAGTGTTGCTACACGCAGATTTTACGATGGCATGAGCTGAAGAGGATATGGCCATTATGTCTGCATGATCGTCGGAGTTATTTGAACGAGATTTAACTCCGGCGACTACTCCGATTACTGCTGCAACGAGCAGCACTGAGGCAACAATGGCCAAGTAGATTTTTTTCTTCCTTTTAGAAAAATCAACTTGTTTGCCGGAATCCAACATTTCGGCGAAAAAATCTTTGACACGTGTCATTTTGGATGAAGAAATTTAAGGGAGAGTTGTGGAGAAATTGGATTGGATTGGTGGGGGTTTTATATTCATGAGTCGTGACATTGGTCCTAATTTCAACATTTCTATTTTTTGTTTTTAGTTTAAATTTTATGTATCATTAGTTTAAATAGTATTTCTTTTTATATTATTAAGTTATCGAAAAAATATATATACACTAATTTTCTGAATATGAAATTCAAATTTTAAAAAAGACAGTGGCATTTACTAGGAATAGATTTGATATATATTGATTTATCGTTTTGGTTATAATGTGAATTTGAATGTAATAATAGATGACAAGTGAATGGTGGGGAAGGTATCGATACTTTTCTTTCGTTTGATTACTTTTGGAGAAAAAATCTCGTTGTGTCTCCTTTATCAGTAACTTTAATCAATTATTATCACTCCATCATTGATTTTGCAAAGTGACATGTTTAGTTGAATATTAAATTTGTTAACAGAATAACAAGTGGGTGAAGCAACAAAAAGAAAAAAGAAAAACTTTAGCCTGGGCCAGGATATTGGACATCGTAAAATTGATAAATCTAAAAAAAACTACTCCCTTCGTCCCATTTTATGTGAAACTTTTCGGATTTCAAGATTCAAACAAATCTATCTTTGACCGTAAATTTTTCATAGATCCTTTAAACATTTTGAATTATCAATTATTCTGACTTATTGTACTTTTTACGTAGTTTACAAATATATAAATTTCATTTCAAGAAATTTGAAAATTCCATGTGCAACTTCCTGGTTAAACTTAAATTGTTTGAATTTCAAAAAACGAAAAGTATCACATAAATTGAGACAGATGGAGTAGATGTTAATGCCTGAAAATTTTTATCATGGAAGAGGCACAATCAACAAAAGATGTAAGAGGCTCCGTTAACTTTTTGACACATGGATAAGTGGGTCATTTATCTACTTTAAAACTAGAATGCCATCACTAACAAGAGAGATAAAATATATTTACACAATAAATTGAGTTGAACAAATATAAAAAAAATACAAGAAAAATTAAATATTTGTTGCTTCTTTTTTTAATATTTTGAGATTATATTAAAAATGTTATGTAGTTGTACGTTAGTTTTACGGATTTATTTTGATATGATATATATTTTCGATTTTATCACTGTTACTTTTTTACTATTAGTTTTTTTATTATAAAATAGTACTTAAAATTTTTGTGGAGTACATTTAATTTATTTCATTTTTGTTGAATTTTCTAAATAATGATTTATTTAAGTTAAAGATGGCTAGATTTAGAGAAAAAGACAAGATTTGAAAAATTACTATTTTATTTCTTTCCAGCATCAAATTTAACGTTTTTTCTACCATCAGCAAAAACGTTAACAAAATAAATTGTAAAATTACAGATTCAATTTGAACATCAAAATATGTAGTTTTGATTTACCATCATTTGATTCAATAAAAATATTACGAAGAAAATTCAAAATTTTATTTTTCAACTAGTATAAAATGTGGATCCACAATATTTTTTTTATTTTATTTTTATATATTTAGTGAAATGTATTATTTCTGATGGGATTAATATTAATTATAAAATTTATTTTACTTTTTATTATTTTTATTCTAGATTTATAAATATACATCTAAGTAACATACAATTACAACAATAAAAACATATCAAATGTAATCTCAAAATTTATAGAATATTAATAATTGATAAAGAAAAGCAGCAAACGCAAGTTTTAATTTCTCTTACATTTTTTATATTTGTTCAACTCAATTTATTGTGTAAATAGACTTTCTCTCTTTTGTTAGTGGTGGCATTCTAGCTTTAAAGTACATAAATGGCTCACTTATCCACGTGTCAAAAAGTTAATGGAGCCTCACACACCTTTTGTTGGTTGTGCCCCTACCAAAATAAAAAAAATTGTTAATGCCTAGTCTATTTTCCTAGTAATTTGCTTTTTTAGCATGACACTTCCCGGCAAATGTTCATTAACTAGCTTGTTGTTTTGGCCTAATGAAGTGTTTTAGAATTTTTTAATTAACTCCTAATTATGGACTAGTTTAGTGCCTCGCCTAAATTACCAAGAATTCAATTGTTTACTTTTGTGTGGCTTTTAATCTAGGGAAAAGATCTAATATACCCCTTAACTTTATCATTTAGAGTTGATATATTTCTCGTTATGAAAATGACTTGTATATACAGCTATTGTTATACAAATGACTCATATATATCCTTCTCCTCTAACGGAAGTGAAAAAATAATAATTTTAATTTTAATTATTTTTTTGAAAAAAAATATAATCCATATGGGTATATTTGATTCTCCTTACACGTATTTTTTTTTTAGTTTTTGTTTCAATGAGTAATTTAAATTTATTATTTTAATGGTCAAATTTATTTATGTTTCACTAATTTTCTTGTAAAATTTATCATAGATGCCCTATTTTTTATTTTATTTTTACAAATACAAAAACTAAATTACAATATAGTCGCAAAAAAATAATTTTGTATTTTTTCTTTACACGAAAGAATGAAAGGAAAAAAGAATAAGAAACTCGAATAATGATAATCAAAGAAGTCAAATAATAATTCTTGTATGAAAAAAGTTATTATATACTTTGAACTTTGCTAGAAGGATCATATATATACCTCTACGTGAATTTTTTTTTTAAAATAATGTCAAAAAATAAATTTAAAACTAATTTTTTCACTGCCGTTAGATGAAGGGTATGTGTGAACTTTTTTTGTAACGTAAGAGTATATGTGAGTGATTTGTATAACGTATATGAGTCACTTTCTTAACGAGGGTATATAAGCTCTAAAAATGATAAAGTTAAAGAGTATAATATGACATTTTCCCATCTATCTATGAAAAAAATTGTTATATGTAAGGGTGGACTTGGAGCCTTGGAGGGGGGCAAGTGTGCTCAATCACCCGAACTTCCTCGACCAAAGTATATATCTATATTGACTTAGTAATTTAGAAGATTCGAAATTTACCACGAAAGCTATCTGAAAGTAAAGCTCTCTAGATTAGCTATAATTTCTTCTAGAGGTGGAGATGGGCGGCAACTTCTTCAAAAATTGGGAATCCACAAGAAAGAATAGGATACAAAATAAAGATCTAAACTTGTTCATCGGATGAGATCGAGAACCAAAAGACATCTATCAAAGAGTGAAAAAAGATCGATAACTAAAAAATGAATGTTTTTTAGAAATATCTCTTAAGCTTCATGCTCAATTAAACACCGTTATACCAAAAAAAAATACTCTCTGCCATCCATTTTACTTGTCATGTTTATCTTTTACACTCTTTGAAAAGTAATTTAATAAAAACTATCTTATTAATTTGAACTTTTTTAATTACATTAATTCTTTCACGTTTATTAAAATAAAAAAATAATTAATTAGTCGATATTTTAATTTTTAAATATGAAAAATATTTTTTTAGTAACAAGAGTGGAGCAACATACAGGAGACGACGTATTCGTCAAAAAAATTGAGTGTTGATAAGGAAAAATCTAACAATAAGACAGACTAAATGCTTTTGTAGAGATTGGGGACCAATTGTTGTTAGATATTGCACGTATTCTTTTATAAATATCCAACAGTAAAAGGATCCAATGGGCCTATGAAATTGACTGAACAGAAAGAATCAATTTTACAGGACAAAAAATACTATAGTCTAATTAAAACAAAATAATGAATACTAATGCTAATTGCCACGGCTTTTGAGTGAATTACAAGAAGCCGCCAGTACTTGATCTTTATTAGGAGCCATGCCATTGACAGCTACCCAGCATAATGTTTATTCTCCTGAACATTATTTTATACGAAAACAATATTCCCTTCCTTTTAATATGTTAGGTGTGTCATATTATTATCCTTTTTTAAAAAACAAATTATCATTTTTTTTGTAGTAATTCTTCGATTTTAACTTTTCACATGATAAATGTATAAAATTAAAAGATATTTTAGTATATTTCACATTTTAAATTTAAGATTATAATTTATTTATTTTTATTTTCTTAAATAAAATTGAACAACTAATTTAGTGTATTGATTTTGATATACGTGTACACTCGGTTAACTATCTTGGTCTCTCAATTTTCCCCAAAATATCAGAGGCCATATATCACATATATTTATTCAAGAATGGTGAAAACCCAAGAAAGGACAATATAATCACATCAGCATTGTACTCTTTGAGGTGTGTTTGGTAGTGAGGAGAATATTTTTTTTTAGAAAAAAATAATTGTTTTTTAATGGAGAAAGATCTAAAATGCCTTTTAACTTTTTAAATTGGTATAAAATTATCCTTCATCTACCTTTCGCTCCCCTAATACCCCTGACGTCAACCATATGAGCTAGAGAGTTAATATCGAAGGTATTTCTGACCCAAAAGGTTGACGTCAAGGATATTTGAGGGCCGAAAGGTGGATGAAGGATAATTTTGTACCAATTCGAATAGTTGAGGGGCATTTTAGATCATTTTTTGAGTTTTTAATATCTTATGGTTAATTGATCAAATGCTTAAAAAAAAACAAAATATTAAGAAAAACATGAAATAACTTTCTTGGTAGAAATGGAGAAAAAAAGTTTCATAAATGATGATTTACACACGCTCAACACTCATGGTCCCCCGCCGCCCCCACACACAGCGTACCCCGACCTCATAGTGTTTTTTAAATTATACATATAGATATTTTTAGTTTAATTTTTTCTGTTTTTTTTTACAAATATTTTTTGAAAAAAAGTAAATTTATTTTCAAAAGATATATTTACATATTCCTTCATATTAAATACACCTTATTTTTTCTTGATTTGTATCCATTACCGATAATTAAGTGAAACGGATAATGATAAATTTTTTACTTAAATTATTTTTTCAACACGTTTATAATATGTGGACTAATTTTTTTAATTATAGGAATTTGATTCTTTTTCATGAATAAAATGCATCCACTTTATAGATATTTATCAGCTTATCATCATTTTAGCAACTTATGAAAAATTATTATAGCCTGATTTTTTTTATGAACAAAATATATTTTAAAAAATAATTAATAATGAGTGATGATGAAATCTACTCAAACTCAAGACCTTTATTTGTATTAACATTATTATAAATTGTGCAAAACATAAAAAAATAAATAATTAAACTTAAAGACCATAAATATTTATTTACAAAAGTAAGATTGATGTTACAAGTAGTAGGTGGCAACACATTTATATCGACAATCAAATAAAGAAATTTCAAAAAGATAATAGAAGAAAGGTCGTCGAAGAAATTTTATTGACTAGGTGAGCGGGGAGGGGAAGGGCCATGGAAATTAAGATAAATTTTATGAATACATAATAACTATTGATAGATGGTTGGAGTAAGAATTTTTTTATTTAGAAAGTTTAAAATATAAAAAAATAAATATAAGAAAAAGCTAAAGGAAATTCTATGTCTATTATATAATATAATTTTAATCATATATAAACATTATAATTTTTCATCAAAAAATAAGAATAACACCTCTCAATGTTATACGGCTCCGCCCCCTACCAGTAGGTGTGTCTTAATTTGTGGTGTCATAAATTTAAGTCAATATCGGCGTCCCATTGATTTGTTTTATACAGTATTCTCGTTTACTTCACATGGCAACTTGTGATTTAGGTTGTTTGTATTCATTGCTCCACACATGTTGTTTTCCGTTTAATTTTCTAATAAAAGAATATTTCAGTCTCTTTTACTTGTTCAATTCTATATTTATCCTTAAGTAATTATTTCTCTAATTTCTTGAAATATTAGCTAGAAGTCTAATTTATTTTTATTTTATATATATATATATATATTTACATGTGTATGTGTAATTTAATAAATAAAGAAAGAATTTGCTAATATTATTTATTTGATCAAGTAAAATAGAAGGATCTGAGTAAGTCCCTATCTATCCAACTCTATAGATAATTTTCTCTCTGAGTTCAAAGTTATAGGTTGGTGGACATTAAGCTCCACTATATCTATAGTTTGTTTGGTTGAACTTTTGAATCTATTTTTTTTGTTTTAATTTGAATATCTTAATTGGTTTGATTATGCACTTAAAAACAAAGAGATTTTTTAAATTCTATGATTTAAAAGATGTGTTTAATTTTTTAAAATTTTGTAATCTTAAATTTGTCATATAGGATTAATATTGATATCGAAAACTTATTAACTATAGAAAGAAACATTATTATTGAAATGAGATAAAAAAAAAAGATCAAGAGACTTAAAAATTAGAACGAATAAAATATTTCTTTTTAAAAAAGTATTTTAAGAGAAATATATTTTGTTTAGACTATCATTTTGAAAATTACTTTTATTAATATTAAAATAATAATTTATGCTCAATCAAGGTCGCGAAAATGATTATACACGAAAAAACAACTTTTTAAAAAGCTTACGAAAAACTAATTATGGTACTACTCAAAAGCACTAATTTTGCATCTATAAAATAAGCTCTAAAAAGGACTTTTGGCTTTATAAAAACTTTGGCCAAAGAAATTATTTTCTACTTTTCTCCTTTTCTTCTTTTTCTCTTTTACCTTATTCGGTGTGTCTGAATTTCTTTAATGATGGACGCTTTATAGCACCATGTAGGGAAATTAATTTGTATAGTTTAGAGGTTTATTAATGGGGTAGGTCATGTACAGCAACACAACTTGTTATTTGATGATGATAGAAAGAACAAAAATAAAATAAAATTGATGCACATGGATGACGTTTCTTGTATAGCCTCACGCTATTAACCTTTAAACTTTAATATATATTTGCCTCAACAGTTTATTTTTTGTCCTCTTCAGAATAAGGAATAATAATTGTCCATAAATAAGAAAAATAGGAATGGAATATAAGGGGCAATGAACGTTTCTATTTTCGAAATTAGATAATCTTCTTCTCTCGGAAATTCAAATATCTTATTTTAGAAATTCACTAATGAATAATGGATGTTTGTGAACACCCACGTAAGCCTTTCAAAAAAATAATCGAGTCAGACATATCTTATAAAATTGTCTAATCTTGTGTTTGGGGTACTTAAATAAAAAAAATTAAAATTTGAGTATTCAGAATTTTAAGGAAATGTAGATATATTCAAACCACTAATTTCTCATGGTTAAAGTTATAAAATAAAATAAAAATATGTATTAATNCTCGCTTTATACAAATACAAACGCACTTTATACACTTATGTTTGTATAAAAAACGAGAGAGGCGAGGGAGATTCACCAGGAGAGAGGTTAAATAGCAATAATTTGCTATGAGGTACAATTAAATCAAACTATATTTATAGCATTTAATTTTAATTAATAGTTTGCTATTATATACAAATTTTCCCAAAATAAAATAAGAATATGTATTAATTAGCAACTATATATTATTACCATATTTTCTACTGATATATATATATGCATGTGGAAATATGTCATGAATTTATTGAATAGGTGTAAAGATAGGAGTATAAGTAAATTTTTTTTTACTTTTACTAAATATAAATAGGATTATGCTCTACCAATCATAAATGTATTGGTGTTTTAAATTTTTAAAAGACTTTATATAATTGATTGAAACAACAAAGAAAATTATACACCAAATTCATGCGACTTGTCAAAATTTGATAAAGGAAATAATAGCAAATAAAAGAAAGGTGGAGATCTGTTTTTTAATCAATAAGACAATGTCTTAGTTAATTAGGCAATTTGTTTGACTAATAGAAACGGACATCGAATTCTAATGTAGTACTAAATTATAACGTCAAAGCACAGCTAGACTTTAGAATATATGTAGCTAGCTAGTTATGAATTACTATGATTTTTACAGGAATGTCTTTTTCGACCTTTGATAGAATTAATTACTATAGTTTATCTTTGTTGTTGACAAAGTGATTGAATACTAGTATACTACAACAAATATCACTAACATATCCTTCTTTCCAGCAAATTCCCCTAAATTTGCGTGACTTATGCAAAAACTAACATGGATACTTTGACATAATACTAAATACTCTCTAGATTCAGTATACTAAAATACTAATATTTTTATTTATTCAATTTGAGAATTCAACAAATAATTCTTATTTTATAATTATTTTACTCTAATTATTAAGTACTAGATATTTTTAATTCATTTCTCCGTAAATAAGATGACTCTTGATAATTAGAAGGACACAATAAAGTAATCATTTTTCTTAGAGATAAGTATAAAAAACACATCTAAGCTATTTTTTTTTTTTTTTTAGTTTCATATCTAAGGATGACAATGGGTCGGAGCAGATGCGGGGTGGGGCGGGTTTATGGTTGTGCGGGGTGGATGGGATGCGGGTGGGTTGAAGTGGGGTTTTAAAAAATAATGTGAGGCAAGACAGGTTGTGGGTATATATGATTTTATGTGGGTTTAAATTTAACTTTAATTTTTTTTTACATGTTATAAGAGTGATAGAATATTACTTATTAAGATAATTTTTTAAAGCTACTGAAATATTTAAGATAGTAAATGAAAATGGTTCAATAAAAAATAATTTAATTTCTTACATGTTTCCCATTTGATCTCTATCTTATTAAATTAATACAACTTAATGAAAAAAATAATTAATTTTTGTGAATTTTATTTTTAGTATCAAACTTTACTAGAAAAACAAAATATTAAAAATATTATGCGGAGCGGGTTAAAATTTTTACGGTTAAGCTAAGATGTATTTTTAGCTTAATAAGTGAATGAGGAATATATTTAAAGGGATGAAGTACCTAGGAAGTATAAGTATAGAATATTCATCATCATCATAACAATGTGCTTACTGAAGGACCAAGTGAAGTGTCGGTGGATAATGAAGAAACTGTCTATTGTGTCGGTGGTTAAAATCTCTAATTTTCTTTTCTTTACAGATAATTTAGAACAGTCAATTCGTATAAATAAAAATTGTATGGACTAATAGGCGATTCAAGGTTGTTTTCCCCCTTATAGAATACTACTTATTTAAAAAAGATTGAACCGCTTCGCTAAATTTTTGAGAAAATGAGTGTTTTTGGAGAGTATTATAAAAATTGTTTTTGAAAAGTTAAAACTATGACGAACCCCTTTTGCTGCTCAAAGGTATTTTTTAAATTCATTGATCAGGCAAATTACTTCTCACCCAAAATACTACTTTTTTTATTTAATTATAAAAACCACTTATTTATATTTTAAAATAATTAAAAAAATTTGGAAACCAAGCTATAAACTCTGAAATTATAATCACACGAATCAAGCAAATAATAAACTAAGTTAAAAAGTAATAGATATTGGAATGTATTCGAAAGTCCAATGAAGTATCCATATTCATAAATTTTAAGAGATTTTGTAATTAAAAGAAATAGAGAAATAATGTAATTAACTCTTAATATTATGAGATTTATGTAAATTATAAAACCATCCGATAGGCTACCGATTAGTGACTTGCAGCCAAGTTGGTTCAATCGGTGGGCTTGCGTGGTGTATCTAATGGGCCTGCCAAAGTGACATTAGCTGCTCATAATGGACTCTTTATGGGCTGAACCACTTTTGATAGACAAAAGCATAAGTATTGTGGGCCCAGTTGTAATAGGCCAGTAAAGGAGGACGATGGTTTTGCCGTCACGGAACCTTAGTAGCCCAGCCCAATTTCTGTTATTGGGCCTTCGACAAATCACCCCTTAATGAACGACGTTTGGTCATCTTCCTAAATATCACTTTCTCCTCCCTCTTGCTGCCCTCATTGCAGAAAAGGAGTTTCTTTTGAAGAATACATCAGTTGTTGCAGTCCCTGTAAGAATTTGATAACCTTAACTGTTTTGTGGATTTATCTGCGCGTTTGTAACGTACTTTTTGATTCATACACGTAAGGTTTTGCTAGACAGTTTCACTGGATGAGTTTTGTGCTATCTTTACTGTAATACTTATCAATTGAGGTTACAAATATCTTTTGAGTAGCCTATTGAAGTTAATTTCGATTTATAGTCACTAGTCTTTGGTTTTGTATTAATTCTGGTGACTTATACTACTTTTATATAGTTTGTAATTTTGTAAATTATTTTTCAAAAACCTGCCCTAATGCACGGTCAATTAAATGAAGAAGTTTGACTTTAGAAATCCAAACTATGTCATATAAATTAGGACAGAGTGAGTAATTGGTTTTTCATATGAATATCTGTCACTTGCTTCATTGAATAATCTAGGGCTTCTTAGCTTAATGAGGATGTTGTTTAAACATTGTCCTGGTTGGTATATACATGGATCCTGTGTTATATTTAGCTTTTTTTATCTGGTTATAATGTGTAGTTCTCAGAAGATTATAGGTTTCTTTAGTATTGAAATGAAAAATATATTATAAAAGAAGTACATTTTCTCCCGGTGAGTGTTTTCTGGAAACACTAAATTTATTTTTTTGACAGTATAAGGCTGCTGCCTTTTCTTTTTGGTTAAAAAGTAACTTATAAGCATTTGTTTGAGCATGCTATTGAATCTTAGTTTATTATGGGCAAGCATTGCAGTGTAAAAACCCATGGTTTCTGTAGGTCTGCATGCTTTAGTTTCGAGAAATCATAAAGGTTGTGATTTGACGGAGCAACCAACTGCTTGGGAGAACCAAACGAATAATCAGTGGGTAAGAAAAAGAACAATGGGCCGAAAGACATCGAAAAAACATGCTGGAGTTAACGCTGACCATACTGTTGAAAGTGTCTCCGGAGGGAATGCCGATGACAATAATAGATCTCACAAGGACAAAAAGACAACCCATGTCCCACAGACATCATTTCTCAGGTTCAAACCGCTTCATATACTTGATTTGTGATTTCCAATTTTATTAGATGAAGTATTTGGCATATTGCAAAGTGAAACATTCATACTTTGTCATAATTCTTTGTGTAGAAAGCAGATTGATCCTGAGACTGCAAAATACTTTGCAGAGATTGCTAATGCCATAGAAGGTACTGAAATCGACCCAGAGGAGCGATCTGTCATTTGTGGAAATGCCTTGGAAGAAACCAGAGGGAAAGAAGTAGAACTTGCAACTGATTATATAATAAGCCATACGTTGCAAACCCTACTTGAAGGCTGTTCTTTGGATCACCTTTGTAGTTTCCTTCAGAGTTGTGCAAAGAATTTCTCTCATATTGCAGCTGATAGATCTGGTTCTCATGTGGTTGAAACAGCTTTAAAATCTCTATCTTTTCACCTTCAGGATAATGAGAATCATTCACTGATTGAACATGCTTTGAAAAAAATCTGTAAGGTATGAAATATTGTTATCTTCATTGTTTATAATGGTGCAATATTGCCCTATTGCATAGTTTGAATTACAACATGTTAGAGCCTGTTTGGATCGGCTTATTTTAGGTGCTTTTATGCCAAAAATAGCTTTTAAGCACTTTTATAGTGTTTGGGTAAAATTAAAAATAAGTCAAAAACCATAAGTTAGAATTCCTAACTTATGACTTGTCCCATCCTAACAGGCTCTTAGTTGCTTGCATAATCCCTTTTCGCTCTTCTGGTTCTATGTGAGAGCCCTTCTACAAATTTGCTACAAGATTTAACATGGCGAGTGTCACAGTGGATCAGAATAAAAAGTGGATTATAATTTCTTGAACATTACATGATCCAGGTTCTTAACTTGATTGTTCATTGGCTCCTTTATATTTCCATGTCAGGCAATTGTTGTCAATCCTGTTGATATAATGTGCAACTGCCATGGATCTCATGTGCTTCGAAGTCTTCTCTGTCTATTTAAAGGTGTGCCTTTAGAAGAGTTCCATTCCACAAAGTCATCAGTTGGCTTGGCTGAACGCTTGAATCTCAAGGCACCTCATGCAAAAGACAACGTCTCACTGCAGTCTCTGCAAATATTTCCTAGTTTGCTTAAAAAATTTGTATCAGAGATGTTAAATGCTGCCAGCGAAGACATTTCGAAACTTCAAATGAATCAATACAGCAGTTTAGTTCTGCAGGTATATAATTTTTATCCCAGCCTCCATTCTTAAGTCAATCACTTTGCTTGCAGTATGTAAATGTGCAAAAGATGATAACAATGACTATGTAAACACTACTAATACATGTTTGTATGAAGTAATGATTCATATCTTGTTTAAGACTACTAGTTTAAATTACAACTGTCGAATTACATATCAATGAGCAATGATGATTTTGTTCTCTTATTTGCAGACTGTTTTGAAATTATTGGCCGGAAATGAACAAGAGTTGTTGCATTTAATTCGAGTTCTTCTTGGAAGCAGTGCTGGAAATGCCAATGCTGGAAACTTGTTAGAAGGAATAACCATACGGAACATTTTAAGGCTAGTGGAAGAAACTGCATACAGTCATTTAATGGAGGTAAAATATCATCGATGCCTATCTATATTTCCTCTCTGTCTATGCTTTTCCAGCAGTATTTTACTATTTTTTATTTAATTAGTTTAGGCTTTAGAGCTCCTTAGTCATGGAATCTATCTGTATGCTGCAAATAGTTGTATTCCAACAACAACATACCCAGTGTAATCCCAAAAATGGGGTCTGGGGAGGGCAGTGTGTACCCAGACCTTACCCTACCTTGGGAGAATGTAGGTAGAGGAGGTGGTTTTCAATAGACCCTCGGTTCAAGAAAATAGCAAGAGTGTAGAAATCTAGCAATACTATAAATGAAGCACAAGGAACAATAAATAGTAACATAAATTGAAGAAACCAAAAACTACAAGAGTTATGCAACAAGTGCTAGTAAGTAAGGATAAGCAAGACAATACTCAACTACTTACTAGCCTACTACCATAATCCTTGTCCTCCATAATCTCCTCTTAGGTGATGTTCTCAAAAAGCTGATGTTGCACCATGTCTTGTCTATTCTATTTCTGTTAATGGTATTATCAAGATAGTTATAGTTCAGACTTCGGTCTAATTTGAATTGAGCAATTGGATTTTGCTTTGTCATAGGACTGTAGTACACTTCTCGTGAGAAAGAGATATGGAAAGTCATTCCAACCTATATTTGGTGGACAATATAGAAAGGTTCTTCGAAGATAGATAAATCAAGTCATATCCAGATGATAAAGTTGAAGTGTTTGGTATTTTTTGTATTTTGGTGTAAAGGAACATGTGTAGAAGATCATGATTCAATTTTTGATGTTTTAGACTCCTTGTAGATGATAGAGGTGCTGTAAGTCTGGTTCAGTTGTTATGAGCCCCCCAGTTATGCAGTTTTGTACAATTCCAGCTGAATTAGTTGTCTACGTCATATATTTGGCATACCAGCCTTCTGTTTCTTTGTTGAAGTATCAGACTTCTATTTCTGCAATCTAGTACATCAGCAAGATGGAGGATGGTTGAACGTGTTACACAATCCTACCATCTGAAAGAAAAACTTAGAGCAAATATATTTGTTAATCCTGGAAGCAGACTTTCTGGCTTATGCTAATATATATCAGCATAAGTTCTTTGTGGTTTGTTGACATTATTCCACCATTTTCTGTAAAATCAGATGAAGCCTAGGTCTATAGAGACGTTGCAAGTTTTCTGACATCATGATTTACTCTTCTTCTTTTAGCTGCATTACTTTCTAACCTGTATAGTGTTCTCCTTATTTGACGATTTAATGCACAATGTTGCAGGCTATCCTGGAATTTGCTCCTGAAACATTGTACAATGAGTTGTTAACGAAAGTTTTCAGGAAGTCATTGTTTCGAATGTCATCTCATCACTGTGCAAACTTCGTCGTGCAGGCTTTAGCATCTCATGCCAAAAGTCAGGATCATGTAAGGCCTTTCAAATGTCACTATTAGGAATATTGCTTTCATGTAAGATAAGCATAAGGACAAGTAGAATTGAATCTAACGACCTTGAGAACTTCATCTAGATCCAAATGTTGGTAGATGTTAAAATCAGTATGCAGTGTGCCAGATGAACTTTAAAGCATGTCTTCTATTTTTTTTGCACATTTAATACTATCTGACTAGACATTATACTGATAGCTTGAAATAGGTTTGTCAACGGATTTTCATGTTTAATCATATGTTGGCTTATGGTATCACTCACACCCTATTTTTTTACTAGATGGACTTGATCTGGGAGGAGCTTGGGACAAAGTTTCGCGATCTTTTTGAAATGGGAAAGTCTGGAGTTGTTGTTTCTGTCCTTGCTGCAACTCAAAGACTCCACAGCCATGAACATGAGGTTTGTTGTGAATATTCAAGGTCACACTTCATATTTTCCTGATTATTGTGTTCAAACATTCTAGATGTTTGATATAAAGAAACAGGGGAGGAACTGTACTAAGCTGTTTTGTACTTCTCACAGTTTTATCTTGATACTGTTTTGAATAAAATTCTCTTATCCTAGATTCCAAAAGAACTATTTGTTTGCGCTGTATCCAGTTTGTTTATCAATAAATATTTCTTTTTGTATTCATTACCTTCATTATTGATAAATGTTTCCTTCGACTATAAAAAATGAAGGATCAGTTGAGTGTTTTCCTTTCCTTTTGTCTTCTTTGTTTCAGTGTTGTCAGGCCATTGCTGCTGCTGTATGCACAGGGGATGAGTTTCCCAAGTGTATTGTCCCCCGAATATTATTTCTTGAAAATTTCTTTAGCTTAAGAGACAAATCGAACTGGAGTTGGCCACATGGAACAAAGATTCATGTAGTTGGATCTTTGATTCTGCAGTCGATATTTAGACTTCCCAGTGTATGTGTTCCTTTCTCATTCTTCTTTTGAATTTGATTCTATGTATATGCATGTCTATGCCACATATTTATCTCTTCCATTACTATGTTAATAGTCTTTAGCTTAAGTCTGGCATTTGAAGTGTTCTATCTAGCTTGTTTTGCGTCAACTCTTATTTCTTCTATTATTTCAAAAGTCAGTGCTTAGTTATTGTGTATCTTATGTTTAACCTGTACTATATTGCTATTATAGTAACGAGTGAAGTGTTACTGTCAGCATGATTATAATCCTTTTTGATATGCTACAGGAACTAATACAGGTGTATGTTACTAGTATCACGTCTTTAGAAGAACATCATGTTCTTGAGGCATCGAAAGATCCTAGTGGTTCACGGGTCATTGAATCTTTTCTAAACTCGAATCTATCGGGAAAGCAAAAGAGGAAGTTAGTTGCCAAGTATGTATTATAGCAGACTTTTGTTACTCCATACAGTTGGAACTGATATTGTTGATTTTCTAATAATGATGGTCTGTAATTTGAAGGCTTCGGGGACATTTTGGTGAACTCTCAGTGCATCCATTTGGTTCATTTACTGTTGAAAAGTGCTTCACTGCTAGTAACTTGAATCTGAGAGAGACAATAGTATCGGAAATGTTACCTCTCCAACCAGAGCTATCCAAGTCTAAGCAGGGACCTTACCTACTGAGGAAACTCGATATTGATGGGTAAGCCTTTCCTTTTGCATCTTCATGACTTCTCCCCCTTCCCACTATCTAATGTAGCTTAACAGCAGAAGCATATAGTGCTCTGTGGCAGAGAGCACATTTTTTCCCGATCCGGGATATGTTGTGTCATAACTCTTATTTTCTATGCATTTTAATCCTGTTTGTGTCGCAAAGTTAAAGGGCTAGACGTTGAGGTTATTGTTTCTCCAAGCGCGACTGCTTCTTATTTCATATAATTTAGTTACTTCATGCTGTTTATCATTAACATTAGCATCTGAAGGGACGTCTCTAGAGGCGACGAATTATGTTTTCTGGCAGTTTGAATATTAGCATTTCTTTAAAAATAAATAAATAAATACATCTCTGAACTGGGAGATTACATGGTGTAATTAATTCACTCATCTTCATTGGAGAAGTGCAAATTGATAGTGGGAAGACCTTCTGAAACCCATTCTGACAGACTCATCTAAAGTTGTGTTAAACTCTCCTGGTTTATCTTGTACTTATTTGGCTTCCTTTTCTGTCATGATAGATTTGCAAGGCAACCCGACCAGTGGAAGTCAAGACAAGCTTCACAACAATCTGCTCTGAAAGAATTTTATGCTACATTTGGACCAAAGGAAACCAAATCATTTGAAAAGGAGAGCTTTCTTGCTGATACTGTTTCCAAATCAAAGCCAGGAAAGTTAAAAGACATTAGGAAAGAAATTGAAACAACTTTGGCTTCTGCCAAAACTTCAAATACCCCCTTCTTGGCTCATCAGGTTTCAAAAAAAGTCAAAAGGTCTAAAGACGAGAAGAAAAGGCATAGGAAAGATGGCGAGTCAGAATCTAAAAGAAAGAAGATCAAAGTTTAACTGTAATGCTTTTAGGTTCTTTATTCAATTTTACATTACTGTATCTGAGCTCTCAGTTTTGGTTACTCTCTGTTGTTTGATCAGAAAGGATGGAACTTCTATTGGATGCCGAAAACACTTGATTTAGTTTTTCATGCAATTTTTGTTCATTCTAGTTAAATTATTCATTGGTAAGTTTAAATGGTTGGTTCATAAATGCACTGATATGAAGAACTTAATAGTATTCACATTTATAAAACTTTGGGAAATACATCTAGCAACATATTTCATAGCTACCAAGGAACAAAATTAGATCCTGTATTTGTGCTGCAAGTGACTATCCTAACTGGATAGTGGAAACTAACTTTGTACTTCCAAACTATATTGATATTGAATGAACGAATTGCTTTGAAGGTGCTGTTCTTTGCTGAGGTGATGCTTCTTTTAGTCATCCTATGGAGGTTTGTACCTGGTACAAGAATGTGATATTTGAGAAAACTGCTTATGGATGAAACTGATTAACACTTTTAGATTCAGAAATTACTTGTTTTGTATAGGATTCCATCTGCTTGGAGGTATTCTCCTAAAGCTTGAATCAACTTTCTTGAATGGTTTCTTCTGTTTTGTATGCAGACCCTTGAGTGTTTGTGATGTTGAAGTTTTTTGGGACGGATGCTCTTTATTGGAGAGGAACCGAGCTGCATGTGCGGCATTGGACTCTGAACTAAGAATTAACAGAAGTGCTAGAACAATAGCAGCTAGTATTCTTGAATGGCTCTTCATAGTCTTGCAGTAAGCTGAATCAAAGGATGTTAATGATGTTTTTTTTCTATGTTTGTGGTGATTTGGTAGCTTTGAAGCTGAGCTGATGTGATTTATATATGATGTTTGAATGTGTTGGAACAGTTGAAGGATCCAATGCTTAGTGGGATCATGTGATGTTCCTTTGACTGTTCGGTGTTGGAACTCTGATTTCCAGATAAGTTGTTAGAAAGTTTCAGAGTGATCATGTGACCTGGCACGTGATAATATTTTATTTACTGGACGAGGTGATTATTATATTGTCTTTAACTTTTGATATTTAAAGATTTGATTTCATCCCTTACGAATTGCTTTGATCCTATTTAAAGTTGTTTTAAATAGTTTAGTGCTGGTTGGCCTTTCCTTTAACTCAACTACTTTTTGTGCTACCATTTTGTTGGGATACTCATTCAAATTTTCTAACTCAAAACTTTTAAAATTCATCTCTGTCTTGTTTTATTTTTTGGTGTTTCACTCTGAAACACAATATGGTTAGTGAGAATTTATTTGCTTTTGATAACAATGTGATATGATCAAATAGAGTTCATATATTAATGGATTGACAATTTGTTCGGAATCGAAACATAGTTATTATGTTAGTATTATTTTTGTAAATTTCCACTGTGTTTGGCACTGGGTGATTGGTGCTCTTTATTTCTATCAGTTGTCTAATTATACGTGTAGCTTCAGAGTATTGCAAGTCAAAAGATGCTCTTATATTTTATATTCTGCGGATGGCATGCAGTGTTGGAAAATAATGTTTTATAAAAGGAGGAAGCAGAGTTTTCACTTTTTGAAATCGGGGTGCTCAGATCTCCATCCTCATTTCCTTGAAGACAATTGTCATATCATCATTTAACACTTTTCATGATCCCCCTCCCCCAAAACCCAAACACCCACCAGTTTTTGTGTCGTATTATCTTATGTTTAAAATTCACTGACTTGATTAATTTGAATTTGTATTGAGCAAAGGTGGTCACCGTTTGGGGCTTTGGGCATCGGATTGAATATGGAATTTTTTAAATTTCCGGATAATAAGAAAATGACAATTCAAAGTCAATCTAAATAGGTTTGGATGAGATTGATTTTCTTAAGTTTGGTGTTAGATTAATTGATTTGAATATTTTGGAATTTCAATTTTGACTATTGAGCCTTTAAAGTAGACCATAACAATTATCAATTCTAATTTATCGAATAATTTACTCCTTACAATGTGTAATTTTTTGTGGTTAATCAGAAAAATTCATGTCGTGTTATTTCATATTAGATGCAATACAATCAGCGGTGGGTTGACACCATCACTTTTATAATCATTACACGATCTTATATGAAAGGAAAGGGGTAGCACTTTTTCTTTTCTTCGGGAAATGCGTGTGAAATGTGGAAATTTAAAGACAAAAAGAATGACCGATCTTAGTTGAAAAACACGAACAAGAAAACTTTCAAAGTTGAGATGCTTCGTTGATCAATTCTATATTAGACACCAGTACACCACTAAGACCTTCCCTTTCCAACTAATTATTTACTAATCATATAACCGTCTATGCTAATTTAAAGTTAAAGCTTTTTTCTTTTTTTCTTTCTTTTGTTATAAAGAACACGTTTACTTTTGGAGACATGTGCATTTAAGATAGGATAGTATCATAGTGATGAAGAAACATGACAAATACAAGAACTTGAAAGACATGTTCACAAGCAAGTCATCATTTTTCAATTGCGATTAATAAGACTGATTGTGTTATTATTACGGATAATTATCGTGAAAAATAATTTTAAAAATTTGAAAAATATTATTTTGCGTTTCTCATAATCATAACTGTTATTAATTGTGAGAAACTTGATTTTTTGGATCATAAGTTAGTGGATTCAAAATTTGTAAATCCAAAAATATAAGATTTGAGTCCATCAATACGTGAGAAAAAAAAATATAAATTATGTAAAGCACAAAATAAGTTTCTTTCTACATTTTCTAATTGGAGTCTATCCATCCCTCTTTGCCTTGTCTTTAACTTATTAATTTGTTATTTTCTTTGAATTTAAAGAAGTGGAAGCTAGATTTTTTTAATTATTTTTTTAACTTAATACTTTTGAATTATTATTTTTGTTTATTGGATTCTAAATATATATATATATATATATATATATATATATTAAATATTTATTTTTTGCAAATACAACATTTATTTAAATGAACTCGTCACTTCATTATGTTCCATCCATGCCGATTTTGAACTATAAAAAGAGCCTAGACATCTGTTTTTTTGGTATTAATTCCATAAATTATTTTAAAATTTTCGTGTAAAAATTACCTTAAAAATAGTAATTTCTTATTTTATAAATAAAGTATTCCAAAAGATTATAGTATATAAATTTATAAATTAAAAAGTTATTTGGCCCCTTAGCCCAATTAACAATACCAATAATATGGACGCGACAGTGCCACACGGAGAAGGATAAGTCGGCGAAGTTACAATTAATAGGGGTAAATTCGTCCATCAAAGATTAGGAGTATAAGCAACACGTAGTGGTCAATTTTTTTTTTATTGAATTGCATTATCGGACTCAGCTTCGGCTCGGGAGTCGGGTCAGTGTCCATCATCTGCAAGCCGAAAACCAAGAAAAGCTTCTCTTCAATTATTTTTCTTCCTCAACTCGCAGCCGTTTGAAGTGGATCTTCATCAGATTCTGGAAAATCTCAATTCGCCCAATTCAATTTCCAATTTCCGCAAGATCTTCGGTAATATATGATCTTCTTCTTTATGTATGTACATGTTCTTGTGTCATTTACTTCGTTAATTTTGATACGAAGACAATGAATTTCGATCTGATTACCTGGATTGTTATGCGGTTTGTTTTCTTGTTTGTATGATGCGTATGTCTCTCGGCTATTTAGTCTACGGTGTTGATAATCAATAGTGTTTTAATTTGAGAATATGTGCTTTATGTTCGTTAGTAATGTACTTAATTTCTGTCAGTTCCGGTTTCTTGGAGGACTTATTCGCTGAATTGCGTGTTTTGGCTCTGAACTATTTCCTCCTATCTAGTCCTAGCATTTCCATCACTTGTTTTCCTTTGAATATTTGATAGTTATTATTTTTTAGGTTAGAAATTCGGGGAAAGAAATAAAGATGTGATCATAGATGTTAGTATATCTGGTTTTTATTATTTTTCTAAGGTAGGCAATAAAACAAGACCTATTCCTAATCAAATGTGGACCAGATAGAGTTTTATCTTCTTATAGATGCAACTGCTTTCACTTTTTGCTTTAAGAAAAAATCTTTCATTAGGTTGTCTATATAGTACTAGAAATATCTAAATAACCAGATGAATGGAGTGTAGTTCTCAAGATATCTTGACGGGCTTTGGTCCATGAAAGCGTCATTTGAGGTAAAAGGTGATGTCTTGTACGGCATTGAGCTTTTTCTAATGTAACAGCCGTACGAGTGGAAAACAATAGATGTCAAACCTTCTACCAAGAAAGATCTGCCATGCTTGACGGTATCCATTCGCTAGTATTATCTGCTGGCAATATTCCATAGTTTTGCCAATGATTTTGTACTCACATTCAATCCCCATCCATGATTGGTCGTGGATACTCTAAGAAAGAAAGCAAAAACTCTTCATGCCTTTTTCTGATAATTTTTTTTTTCACTCCTTTCCTCTACATTGCTTGAGTATGTAGAATCTTTCTTGGTGTTTGAACCTTGTGTACTGTAGACCCATCAAAAAGAAAAACTTTGTGTACTATAGAGTAAGGACTTGATACGTGTTGGTTCCTCTTATGAAAAAAATAGTATAGGCTTTTCAGTTGAAGACTGGATTCTTTACAAACATCCTACTTTATTCTAGCTAACTTGTTTTTCACTTGTAGAAAAATATTTTTTTCTCTTATTCCATTATTCTTTGCCCTCATTACTTTGGAAACCTGTCCTATTCTTTGTATGGCTGAATATAATGACTTGTGGGAAACATTTGTCCATTTGATTACAAACTTCCGGTTTATACACATTTCAAAGTCCAGCAAGAATCCAATCTGTTGCTGAAGAGAAGGGAGGATTGGTAAAGAGGTGATGCCCCAACAGAAGGGCTTGGTGAAGCAAAATGAATGTTAGGCCTAGTCAGAAGAAAGTGCATTTGTTTGCTGGCTAGAATTTTTATTCAGTCACTATTTCCATCACACCCTATTTTCCAATCTTATAATCTGGACTGATGTTTGTCAGTGACCTGTATTATCTATGATAGTTGTCCTTTTGAAATTCAAATGCACAATATGGATGCGTATTGTAAATGACCTGGCAATTCTGAACAATATTTCTCTTAATTCTTCTTTTCAACAGTAAACCCTCTCCTCACTCCTCAGGGTGTCCACAGTGTTTTCTCCCCTCCCCCAGTGACTAATTCATTTGATTGAAAGTGGAGGGTTCTTGATCAACAGTCCCCTGAGTCCTGTCCAATATTTACTGTTGATTGAACGCATCTTTTGTCATCTACCTAAGCCTCGTCGGACCAAGTTATTGGGTACTTGTGTGTATGGGAGGTGGCAGGTACCCAATGCATTCATCGAGATGAGTAAAGTTGACCCAGACACTGCCTTTATTAAGAATATGTGAAGTTATTGTCCTGTTTAAGTTAGGAAATATGAGAGTCTAGAAGAAACCTTTTAAAATATATTCTGATGCTCCCTGTTTATTGTTTTCTCTGAAAATACATGTTGCTCGCTTCTCTTTGTAAGCTTCCTCTATCCTTCAATTCTTGGCTCCAACACTGCTCCTAATTGCTACTGGGAACAGACTTAGCTGGCGTTGCCCGCTTTTTGTTCCTGCATTATTTTTTTGTGGACTTAATAGTCTTTCTTGGGCACTATTCTACCTGGAAATGTAATGCCCTATATTCTCTATGCTTAATAAGTTTGGAATTCCTGGGTTTGTTAAGCATCTCATATGTTTACAGGTTGTTGTATTTCTTTGGTGGTCAAGAGGATAAGGAAAGCTTTGCAGCACTCTCTTAGTTTCAATATATTTTGAAGCTAAGACATGGCAGAAAAAGCATGTGTAAAGCGCCTTCAGAAGGAATATAGAGCACTTTGTAAAGTACGTAACCTTTTAGTTGCTTGTTATTGCTCTACATTTGAAGCATTACCAGATACTTTATTTCAGTCTATAGTTATTTGCAACGCATGTAAACTAAGATTAGTAATTGTTAATTATGCGATGGTGGGTTCTTGCTTCCCTCCACACCATTGCTAGGCCTGAAGATATGCAAGTTGTGTGCTTAAATTCGTGTCATATCTTGGAGAATGTTTTACTTCATGGACTTACTCATGTTTGATGACATCCTCCTATGCCTTCTATGGGCTAGACTATTCTACACCATGCAAATTTAATTATGTTGTACAACACTCTAAGGTAGTGATGCATTCTCCATTGCAGGAACCTGTTTCCCATGTTGTGGCCCGCCCTTCTCCGAATGATATCCTTGAGTGGCGTGAGTCCTACTTCTGCTCATGTTCTTGCAGTCAATTATGGAGTAAAATTGTCTCTTAACAAATGAACTTTTTTTCTTTTTTCTTTACAAGTAAAGTAAGTTTATGAAAATGTAGCAGTATTTCTAATTAATATAACTGACTAGACTTATTTGCAGGGAGTGGCCCTCCTTTTGTTTTCCTTTTTTTTCCTTTGGTTTCTCTTGATCAATTAATTCGTCATTTGTTTGCTTTGATATTACTAATGGTCCTACTTCTATCTAAACTGTGTGTCCAGATTATGTTTTGGAGGGGAGTGAAGGAACGCCATTTGCAGGTCGCTACTTTTTTCTGAGTTCAGTATTTCAATTATTGGATTAGCTGATATTGTTGGGTGATAGCACTCTCGTTCCTCCAACCCGTCTTCCTGTCTTTTTTGTATATTTGTTATTCTTCTGGAATTAACTTATGCTCCTTTTGTTGTTGTTCATGAAATGATACCGCTTCCCATCATTAGGTGGATTTTATTATGGGAAGATCAAGTTTCCTCCAGAATATCCATTTAAACCTCCAGGGATCAGGTAGTCTAACTTCAGATGAGTTTGAAATTCCCTTGCTTGTTTCAACTCTCCAACCTAGGTTGTCTCCATGCTTTTGAGGGTTTTGTTCCTGCTGATTTTTACAGCACATATGTTTTCTTTTTCTGTAGTATGACTACTCCAAACGGAAGATTTATGACGCAAAAGAAAATCTGCTTATCTATGAGTGACTGTAAGTGCTTTTAGAATTGCCTAATTGTCACAGTTTTCTGTTGCTTTGTGATGATCTTTGTCTGTTCTTAACCTTTGTTTCCTTATTTCTTCACAGTCCATCCAGAGAGCTGGAATCCAATGTGGTCTGTGTCAAGGTAATGAGTTGCAAACAATAAATAATGCTTATTTGTCTGGCAATACTTTCTTTAGTGCCTGTTTGGTAACCAAAAAACCTTGTCTGGTTTTGTTTTTGTAATGACTAGGAAAATCAAATCATTGTTGCAAATTTTTTTAAAAAAAGAGTTTATGTTTTCGTTTCTGCCATGACAAGGAAATATATATCACTCTTTCCACTTTTAAAAGCAAACATTATTTCTTAACGAAGAGGTTATATGTGTTTTCACTTGTGAAAAATTTTGTTTTCAGGACCACTCCTCTGTATCTCCCTGCCACCTGAGACCCACCTCACTGCACTCCAGACTCCCCCCCCCCCCCCCCCCCCCCCCCCCCCCCCCCCCCCCCCCCCCCCCCCCCCCCCCCCCCCCACCCCACAAACAGATGCCCTATCCCCAGGCTGCCAGTCCCTCTCTTTTGCTCCACTTTAGCTTAAACCTGTGCCCTGTCTCCCTCCTTTTTTAAGTCCCATTCACTCATTCCATGTAAATTTGCTTGAATTAATTCGTTTGCCTGCCAATTTTCTTCTCTTTCAACGACAAAGGCAAACTACTCTCAATTCCAAGTTGGAGTCAATGATATGAAATCTCAAACACCATCTACTCAGTTGCACTCCATGTGTGTGCACTTTGTTATAAATATTTTATTATTGTTTTTTTTGTTTAACATGTTTCTGATTTCTTGTTGAAACAAATTAGCAAAAACATGTCTATTTATTCTTACAGCTAAAATGAGATGTTTTTTTCTTCTTTGCTCGGGCTAACTTTTCCCTGTTCTGCATGCAGCATACTAACAGGGCTGCTCTCATTTATGGTAAAGTTCGTTCTACTAATGCAGCTTATAATGACTCCTGGTGTTCCCATTTCATCTGCTTATGTATTTTCAGATCATGCTTTATTTACTTTGTGCTTTTCCTTTTATGAAAATGTTATTTCTTTTACGTGTGTCTGGACAATTGAGTTCTATCTGTCTCTGTGCACGGAAGCCCTGGTAGAGGTTGAGGACAATCTGAAGTCATCCCATCACATTAAAGATCATTTGAGCTATAGCATAAAAGCTACCTCTGAGTGGTATAGGAGAAAAGGAGGGAGTCTGGTAGTTGGTGAAGTTTCCCCATACTCCCTTTGTGGCTCTACGTCTGCCTACCAAGAAAAGTATTCTAAACTTCATGTTCTATCACCTCTATGATGATGTCCTCTGCCAGTTTATATGATCTTCACCCTCAAATTATCTAATATTTCCATCTAGCCTCACTGTCCAAAAAATGCACAAAGGGACTGTTCTCCAAACTTCTCTATGCTTCTTGTCTATCTTTTGACCCTTCCATCTGATGGTTGCTTTACTCAGACCAACTGGCATGAACACCAAAAATATTCAGAAGCATGAACAAATTCTCCGATTTCTATCTGCAGTTATGAATAGGTGGTTTACTGATAAGTTGATTGCTTGCTCAGATAACCTTTTCTTCATTTGTTGAATCATTTCTTTTTGCAAAGTATGTTGGGGTTTGAACATGCATTACATAATACAGTTGCTATCTCGCGTTCTAATTATCTATTACTTGCAGATGGACAATAGTCCTACCACAGGCAGTGTATCAACAACAGTTGCTGAGAAGGAGAAGCTTGCAAAGGCATCCTTGGCTTTTAATTGTAAAAAGTGAGTTGACTGCGAGTTCCTTGCTGTTGTGTTGTATTTGTATAATTGCCTCGAGCTTTTGTCTCCACTGTTCAAGATCTCCTGCATGAGAGATGGATATGCTATTTTACCGTTTGTATTTTCCTTTATTACGTTTTTATTAGGTAGGAGGGAACTTACTCTCTATTTTTTTTTATGATAGCCCAACCTTTAGGAAATTGTTTCCCGAGTATGTGGAGAAGTATGAACAGCAGCAGCTTCCGTCGCAGCCTGTTCCAGAGCAGGTATCATCCATGCCAGCTGGAGCAGAAAAGTCTAGACCCTTGTTGGAAGAGCATGACAATTCCACAAAGGATGAAGTGAACAGAGTGAAGCCTCTAAAAGACGTCAAAAACCAACAGAGGAAATCCGTCCCAACTTGGTTGTTGCTGTTGCTAGTTTCAATTTTTGGTGTTGTAATGGCCCTGCCTCTGCTTCAGCTTTGATGACTGGAATCTTGTTTTGTGCACTACGGTGAAGAACAGACCACCCCCATATCACATGGATACGTAGTCATCCCCGCTCCTGGTTCCTGTTATTTCACCTAATATTTTAGGTTTTTGATTTACCTAGGGGGAATGTATAGGCATGACTCTTAAGTGGAGATCTAACTAATCTCTTAATCTAGCTAATGGGCTTCTCTTTCCTATTGCGCACGTCAGTGGAAAGATAACATAATGTGCTTTTATTGTGAAGGGCTCAGAGTTGCAGGAGCTAATCCTTTCCTTCTGCTTTGTCTGTTTATAGTTCGCAAATGTGGGTTTATTCTTCTTTTTTTTTTTTCCTATTTTTTTCAGGGAGGGGAAGAGGTATATATAATATATAGACAGACATGTGTAGTTATAGGCTTGACAAGTGAAGGTGAAAGGTCTAGTAAAAGTATCAAGTCTATCGTTCTTTCTGGTAAAATTGAAAATGTGGCATAAAAAGGCAACCTGTCATTACTAATGCTTTCCGTGGTGCCGTGTTTGATGAGCTATTCCGTATAGCTGACTAAACCAATTATTTCTCACTCGTGACTGGTTTATACTTGTTCACTTAAAATCTGAGGTTTTTCTTTATGGGAAACGGAGACTTATCAATCAATCAACTAAATTTGAATGGTAGATCAATGAAAAGAACAATCAATTTTATGTAAAGAGAGATGAAAATCCAATATAGTCTAAGCCATGCTTGAAAGTTGAAACCCATGACTACTGGCATGATGATGTTAACCCCTCTTTTCACGTTGCCTTGTCGTCCACTAGGTAATAATAAAACCTTTCGCCTAAAACTCCACTCCAAAAATTGCGCCGTAAAATTTCACATCTTAATACAATCCATTTTATATTTATTACTTACCTACTCTATAGTTTATACAGTGGAGACGTGGTGAAATCGTACGTTAACAAAAAGGTTGCCTTTATTCCCTGCTTTTGCTATTTAATTACTCTCTGAGATATGATTACGTCTCTCTCACTCTTGTTACCAACATTAATTTCTTCATGAATTCAAATCCTTCACCTCACTCCAGAAAAGCTCAAGAGTCAACTGCTACAGCACTTTGTTTTGAAGAAACTCTTTTCCTTAGGTATGTACCTTTATGAAATTGTAAAAAAGAAAAAAAAATCCATACTCATCGATTTTTCTTTTTTAAATTACTGAGAGTGTTATTTAGGTCTCTGTAATGATGGTGACAGTGTGATCCATTTCAACCAATAAAAACAGTTGCTTATGCTGATCCTTCCTTTCATTGTTAAGCATTGGTAAATATAGCTTTCCTTAACTAATCCAATTTATCCAACCACCAGTTTTTTCATACACAACTAACTCTCATGGGATATAGAAAAGCCTTAGCTGGCCTTTCCATCTTTATTTTTTTTTAACAGTACCTTTTCTCTTTTGGAATCTACTATTATTAGGGGAGCCCTCCAATGAACAAAATGTATCTCTATATAGGCATGATTTGTAAGACTTGATGAAAATTTTCACTTCACATGGCTCAAACTTGAACCTGCATTTTGAAATTCCAGGGAGCAAAATATGAACAAGTTTCCCATATACCCAAAATATGAAGGTGGGGACTATTGTGGCTACGAGTTTGATCCTCACACAGACTTTACGGATGTAAGTCAATTGTTTTTTTGCCTTTTATCTTCAGCTCATATAAAGTTTCTATCTTTTATTCAGTGGTGGAGGCATAGTTTCCAATAAGTGATTCAACATTTTTTTACTTTATACACCCAAAAAAAAAATAAAAATTAACCTTGGTATATACAATGTACCATTCTGCCCGGCTTTGTTTACAACATTACTACAGTTGTGTATTTATGTGATAGTATAGGTGACTTTTAGAGATTTGAATATCTTGTTACTGTAGTTAACTTATTCTCTTTGTGTATTAATATCATTGTATTCTTTGAGTAATGAGATAAGTTACTCCCCACTTTGTCTGTACATGATATCAGAGTCATATGTCTATCCCCATTTTGATATCCTATCCATGATCCAGTTGGGTTGAGTCAGGCTCAAGTGGGTATTAAATGTTGAACCTTTAATTTTTGAAAGTGCTGTAGATTTAGTGGTAAGACACTCAATAGTTGAACCGTCAAGTTTATATTCTGAATCCGTTTCTCATTACCAGCTAGATGACATTTGATGATTTATGACTTGCGCATTTTACAGTTCTTGTCAGAAGCGAGAAAGCATGTATCTGAAGTGAAATTCAGTGCTACACCTCCACGTTCTGTGGAACTGAGAAACAACAATTTTGGAAATGATGTTAAGAAAACTTGCAAGAAGTCATGGAAAAGCTCTCTGTTTTCATGGCTGAAGACTGATAAGAAGAAGAATCAGGGGAGCAGAGAAACTTCAAAAGGCTCTACCATTAACAAGCTGAAGCGTGGATGTGTCTCTGGTCCATTGCCAGGGATCAGCGGGCCAGGTACTATAGCTGGAAGGCCCAATAAGCCTTTGTCTGGGCCCTTAACATATCTGTTCAGTCCAATGAACAGAGTGGACAATGAAATACCTTATCTCTGTCTTCACAAGGTTAAGAATAGTACTCCTGATGTTCAATCTTATGGACCTGTTTATCTGGTAACTTAAGATTGCAAAAGGGTAGGTTTAATTTAGCAGAGACTACAGGTATGTGTGAATCTATGTGTTCTAATTTCTGTGAGGTGAATGCAAACAAATATCATATGCAAAAAAGAATTTGCATTTGTTGCAAGGAACAGGTTCTTTTTTTCATCATCACATGCTAGTCTAGGAATAAGTTCTGAATTCACCCATGATTTTGGAGTTTAGAATTTGAATAGCATCAACATCAACATTTTGTTTGACGAATTTCAGGAAAATCAGACACACTCATAATGCTTCATTTTTACTGCAAACTACTCTCAAATTTCAACCAAATATTGTCCAAACGCCTGCATGATATTTCGAGTAAGCCGTACAATGAATTGTAGAAGCCATACAACAAATGAACACTCATATTAATAACAAAAAAATTCCTAATACTCTCCTGTAAGAGAAGATAGATTCCCCTCAATTCTCAAACAGAGAAGCCCCTTGGCCCTAGCAATTTGTTTTACACATATACAATACATAGACATCTAAAGATTGCACACAACTTCTCATCTGCATCAAGAATCAATCAATTAACTTTAACCTAGTAAATTATATAGTTCCTAAGATTCGACTCCTCTCCAAATTCAAGAGGTGTAACAATCTCTAGCTCTGGCCCCTGCTTCCTTGTTCTACATCTACATTTCTGGGACTGCAAGGATTCAAACTGCTAAAAAGCCTCGTTAAAGATCTCAATCGTGTCGGTGTTGGTGTTTTCTGTTCTTCTTCTGCCTCTTCACTATTCTGTCTTGGAATATCAATCATCAAAACCCCATCTGGCCTACTAGTACTTGTGGATGCTGATGATGTAGTAGTTTCATCTCCCCAGAACAGAACATTAGTTGGTAAATTTCGTGTCTCTGTGGAAGCTACTGAGCCTTCTTCTACTGGTGCCCTAATGGCCCCGGAATTTGATTCTACAATGATGGACTTCGTAGAGGACATTTCTGAAACAGGGTTTCGGCATAAAGGACAAGTGGAATGAGATTGAAACCACATATCAATGCAATCGACATGAAACCCATGATTGCATTCAGGCAAAAGTCTCGCCTTTTCACCTTCACAGACTTCGCTAAGACAAACTGAGCATTTCAATCCATCTTTAAAATCCTTGGTATCAAATTGAATTACGGGTATGGTTTTAAGGATTGAACGGTCAAGGCCTCTCCGGAGTGCATTCACTTCCTGATAACCACCGGCGAAGTCGAACCGGCGGCGGCGGCGACGCCTTGTGTCGTCGTTCGGGTTGGCGTCCTCTCTCGTGAAAAATTTGGAGTATATGTGAAGGAAGAATACCAAGACCACCGCAAAGAAGAGAAATACGACGACAGCCATCATGACCTTAGCCGTGATCGCAATCATACCTGAATCACCTAATTTACCACTTCCCATTTTCAGACAGCTCGATGGTCTTTTGAATTTGCAGTTTCTTTCTTTAAGAAAAAACAGAGGCTAGGATTAAGGAAAGATAACTAGTGAGAGTTAAACCTAGAATATCGGAAGCAAAATTTTGAAGTAAAACCCCAAGTTTGAAATTTGAGAGTCGATCGAATAGATAAAACCCAATAACATGTAGAGAATTCAGCTAAGGAATTGTGGAGTATGATGTGAAAAGTGGAATGATTTGGAAAGAGGATTTAAAGGGGAAAAATGCAACTCTAGTTGAGTCAAAATAGAAGGTGAATGGGGGGAAGTTTAAAAGTAGAAAAAGCAAATAAGAAGATGAAAATGGAGTCTAAGCTTGACTGCGACAGTGGAGGGAGGGAAAAGAAGAGTCACCAAAAGACTCCCAACATGAGATTAGGGAGAAGAGTTTCAAATAAACAATTCTGGCCGCCTTCTTAACTTGTTGGGAAGTTTCTCATTTGACCATTTGTTAACTTCAATGGCGTAGACCCAAGGAATTTGAACATTCAGATTATTCAAAATTTAAAATTTATATTTTTTTTAGAGTAATTTTCACATATAGCAAACAAAAAAATCATATTTGTATGCTATAGCAAAGCTTGCATAATTGCGCTCCATAGCAAACATATATATGTATAATTCGCTATACATATACAATTAAAAGCTGTCTATTTCGCTATACATATATACAAAAAGAGCAATTGTATAATTTGTTGGCTCCTCTTCAGATTGTATAATTTCATTATACAAACATAAAACTGGGCAGGGGAATATTTTTATTGTATAATTATAAGTGTATAGGACGAATATATATGTATTTGCATGTGTATATACAATTTTTTCTCATTTTATACAAACAGAAACGCAATTTATACACTTCTGTTGTATAAAACGAGAAAGAGAGAAAGGCACAAGAGAACTGGGCAGGAGAATATTTTTATTGTATAATTTATAAGTGTATAGGACGAATATATATGTATTTGCATGTGTATATACAATTTTCTCTCGCTTTATACAAACAGAAACGCAATTTATACACTTCTGTGTATAAAGCGAGAGAGGAGAACACAGAGGGAGTGAGCGAGAGAGGAGAGTGGCGAGCGAGAGTTTGAGGGAGAGAGACGCTAGCAAACAGTTTGCTACAGGACACAATTAAATCAAAGTGTGGTTATACCATTTAATTTGAATTATTAGTTTGCCATTATATACAATTTCCCCCTTTTTTTTTATAGTACTAATTTCAAACGGAGGCCCATACTTTGTAAAATATATATTTTCTGTGTCTCAATTTATGTGATTTACTTTTCTTTTTAGTCGGTTTCAAAAAGAATGATACATTTTTATATTAAGTAACAATTTAACTATAAAATGTCTATTTTACCCTTAATAAAATAATTTATAGTCACACAAATTTCTATCATTCATTTTGGACCACAAGCTTTAAAAGTCTTCCTTTTATTTCTTAAACTCCGTGCTAAGTTAAACTACTTCACATAAAATGGGACGGAGGGAGTATATGATAGTTTTTGATATTTGAAAGTGCGTAGTGAATATAAGTGCATCTCTAATTCATCTCAAGTTATTTCACAATAATAATTAAATTTATGAATTATTTCACAATAAAAGTTAAATGAACTCATGGATAAAACTTTGAATCCGTCATTGGTCACACATTCAAATTCTCCCTGCTCCTCATATTCCGCATCAACATTAACTCATCTAACACATGATCCAGCCCATTTTATGCTAATAATAGTTAGCCCAATTAATAATATGTTCAAATAAAATCACTTAAACCTTTTTTTTTTTTTTCAAATTTTAATTTAAATAAGTTTATTTTAGTTATTAATCATCAAAATATCACATGAATCAACAACACATGTTTTATAATTTATGTGGTCGGAAAGTCAAATGTGATTTTTCTAAGAATGTTCAAAAGAAATCGATAAACCATAAATCATATCAAATTGTAGAAATAAAAATCAGAAAAACCAACTCTTGTTGGTCTGATTTGATTCATAAATCTTACAAACTAACATTGTTGGTTTTGATAAATAAAAAAATTAATCTAAATCACCTATGTCGGCCAAACTAAGTAATAGCAAAAACTTTTTTTCATTAGTTAAAAAATAGTTTTCCGGTTGAAGCGTTTTTGAAACTTTGATCAAGCATAAATTATTAACAAAAAAGTTTTTTAAATATTATTTTTAAAGAATATTTTTTCGAAAAGCACTTTTGACAAAAAAAAAAACACTTGCTATATTCAATGTCACTTGACCCATGCTCATCTTTATCAAGATTCAAACAGCTTATGTTAATATTCGTTGTTTTCGGTCTCTCCTACTGGTATCTACATCATACAGGCAACATTATCACTCAAAATGTAATCGGTAAGACCAAACCTTTGGTAAAACTGTACATTTTCATAAGAAATTAATTCATTTCCTGTAAAAAAAAAAAAAATCAAATTACAATAATGATTGTCTGATATCTCCTGTTCTGTTGCTAATTTGTTTAGATCGGTCCATATTTATAAGGGAAACTATGACCTCACAAGTCACAACAAAGCGGATGGAGAAACCAATTCCAAATGTTATCCACAGCAGATATCAACGACGAAACAAAGCGATTTTTGGTAATGTTAGTAGGCACAGGAATTCTGCAAAGAGGGGAATCAATGTGTTAGTGAAAAATTACAAGATTACAATTGAAAATAAAACAAAGAAATAAAAATCTCTTCAGGCTGAGGTGCGGATATCTCGCTCTCTTTAAAGAGATTTAAGCCCACTGCAACAAATGTTTTTCACTGGTCCAAATACAACAGCCTAATCACAAAATATAACTCAGCAACTCTGGACAAGAGTTGAGTCCAAAGCTCCACAACCCTTCAACAAATAAGAACTCTCTTTTTGACAAACTTTATGCACTCTATATTTTTTTTGTGTGTAATAAACAAATGAAGACCACCACTATTTATAGTAGAAGAAGTCTTCCTAGCAATGAAATAGAAAAATAATAGGGTAGTAAATAGTGAAGATAAATGGCCTAAGAGTTACATAGGTTATAAGATATGATGGAGGAATAAAAAGTGAAAATAAAGGAGAAGTAATGGCAATGGTTGACCAATTTCTGCCTCACCCATGTCCACATATGGTAAGCACCCAAAGAAATATTGGCAAGACATGCATATTACACAATTGTTATCTTGTTATTGTGTAATGCTAGGCGATTACAAGCGACAACAATGACTTGACTGCACCTTTGTATGCAGTTAATATAGAAAATGCTGCGATCACTGTCGTCTCACTACTGCTTGATGATCGATGTACTTGGAGAAACCATTAATTAATTTGTTTTTCGATCGTTTTTTTAATTAATATGTGGTGATCTGCATGTGTTATATTTATAGTGCATGGTTTGAGGTTTTTTGTTTACAAATGTTGTTGAATATAATTATAAATTGACTCACCAACATTATGGATTACTATGATTTTGCTTTTGACAAGTATATGAGAAAGGAGCTGAATATTTCGTGTTAGAATTGCGACATGAACAGCAGCAGGCACGAAACAACATGTATGTGCTGAATGGAAAGGTAAACAAAACATGGCAAGTCTGGTAGTATAACATTCTTGTCAAACAAAACACAAAATAGTTGGTTACGTGGCGGAATGCACTCAAAATATTCAAAATTAAGGTCATATTAAGTACAATATTTGAAAACTAAACTATATTCAAGATCTGATCTAGTAATTAATGAAATTCACATAATATTTTATACTTATAATTTTAATAAAAAGAAATAATTTATAAAAGAAATTGTATTTCAACCATAAAAAACAAAAAAAATATATTATGTGATGAATTTCAAGTACCTATTATTATAATAATGGAGGTGGTCAAGCTAATTCCCCAATTTTTTGAATCAAATTTTAAAAATCTCAAAAAATATTTTTTTTTAATGATATAACTGTACATAATTAATGAGCTTTCATATGAAATTTTAATTTGTAAAAAAAAAAAACAAATTTAAACTAGTGAGAAATTAAGCAAATACAGTGTCGTGTTGTTTAGCCCAGGCATTCCATATTTGTAAGGGAAGCAATGACCTCAGAGCTAAGCGGATCAAGAAACCAATTCCAAATGTTATCCACAGCAGATATCAACGACGAAACGAAGCGATTTTTGGTACATGATCTCATAGAAATGTTAGCAGGCACTGGAATTCTGCAGAGAGGGCAAATCGAATTGATGTTTAGCCAAGAATCAATGCAATGAGTATGAAATTCATGTCCACATATGGTAAGCACTCGCCGGGATTCAGCCAAAGAATTATCGGCAAGGCATATTATACATGTCAAGTGATCATCTACACAATTGTTATCTTGTTTTTGTGTACTAATGCTATATTTAGAGGCGATTACAATCGACAACAATGCATCTTTGTATGCAGTTATTATGGACATTATAGGAAATGCTGCAATCACTGCTACGGCTATCATCGCACTACTGCATGATGATGTGCTTGGAGAAACCACTTGTGCCATTAATTAATTTGTTTTTCGTTTTAATATGTGGTGATGTTTGATGTCTTCCCTGTTTTCCCCTGCATGTGTTATATTTATAGTGTATGGTTTGAGTTTTTTTGTTTATATGGTTGCTGAATATAATTTAATTGACTCTAAACAGCAGCATTATCAATAAGGATTTTGGTTTTGACTTTTGACTACTGTCCTAAAAGAATTAAGAAGGAAGAGCTGAATTATTGGGTTACAATTGTGGAATTCAAAATGAAATGGTATGAGTTTGAAGTTTTGATCAAAAGCAGCAGGCGTGCTGTGCAGGGCACGAAGTTGTGCTGAATGAAAAGGTAAACAACATTATGGTCAAATAATTACATGAAAAAGGGGAGCCAAAAAATACACAAAGACAAAATAGTAGTAGTTACGTTGCAAAAATTGCAGCTGCTGCTACTATTAAGCCTAGCCGTGTACAGATAAGTTTTAAGCTTATTGTCAAACAAGCGCTATTCTAGAGGCGCTTGACCAAAAGTTGATCAACATCATTTTTTAAATAATACAGTAATGTCGAAATCAATAGCGTGTTATAGTTAACTGCTACTGCTTAATATAATTAAGGGTTACATATTTGGAAATTGAGATTATATTATCTACTCTCTCTGTCTCTAATTATTTATCCACTTTTCCTTTTTTAGTTGACCCTAATTATTTTGTCAATTTGGAAAAATATACTATATATTAGGTATCATTCTATCTGCCTAAAAATCTTGGTGAATGAAGGAAGTTATTCATAATTTATATTAATGATAAATATAAGTATCCGTTAAAATAACAAAGGAGCAAGCTAACCCACAAATTTTTGTATCAAATCTAAAAGCTCATCAAATAATTTTATTAAATATATGAAAAAATTAGATAGGTAAGAAATGAAATGAAATAAAATAGTTGTCACACATATTGGAATTTATACTTCAATATAAAAATCTTTGAAAATACCATTATCCAGCGGCCTGTGAACTTTTGGACAAACGAAAGTTGTGTGGCTATCGCTGTGTCACCAAAACCCAAAGCCCTCTCTCTCCCGCTTCTCCCTTGCAACCGCCTTTGCCTTTCTCTGTTATCTTCTTCACTCCAACAACACTAAACCCCAAATAAAACAAGAGATTTCAATTCAGTACAGTTGCCTCTACCGACTAGTTGTTGGTGTATGGAATCTGAAAAACAACACATAGCATTCCGTTTCTCTTCTTGAATTTGTGCGACTTGGAGTTTGACTGGATGAGCTCCCCATGCCTTTATTAGGTGAATTCAACCACTTTTTCTTTTGAATTTTCACTCTCTTTCTTCAAATTTGTTAGTTGGGCAAAACCTGTTGCCTATTTGGGATATGTACTGAAGTAGCCGTCATGTTTTATTCCGCAGATATAGCTACTACACAGCCTTGTTTTAGGAACAATGTCTGTTCAATTAGTTCTCACAATGTCTTTGCGACTAGATTTCTGTACAATAATGAGATTAGATTTGTATCTACTTGGAATTCCTTCCGAATACCACAAAAACCTTCGAATTCCAGAATTAAGCTGTTTCGGAGTGGGTTGATGATAAGGGCAGTAGCTACCCTCGAAAAAGGACCCACCAAGAACACCCAAACCAATGAGGAACAAAGCAATTTTGGTGGTGTGAGGATGGGAAAATATGCAGCAAGTTCAACTTCTGCTGTTGTGGAGCAGCAGTCGGTAAGTGAGGAAGCTGAGTTGAATGAGAGAGAGAAGTTGCGGCGGATGAGGATATCCAAAGCTAATAAAGGGAACACACCGTGGAATAAAGGCAGGAAGCACAGTCCAGGTACTTAGAGCATGCCCAGTAATTCTTTTCAGCCGTTTGTTATGGATAAGCTTTAATATTTTCAAGCATGTTTTTTGAACCATCTGCAGAAACTTTACAACGAATTCGAGAACGTACAAGGCTTGCAATGCAGGATCCTAAGGTGATGTCATGTAAGCATAATTTAGTGAATGAAGTAGTAAAATATGAGAGTTTGATTAAGAAGAGGGAACCCCTACAGTGCTCTGGAAACAGTAGTAACTATAGTGCAACGACTTATAATAATTTTGTGACATTATGGGCATGTGAAGTTATACCCTCTAATGGTGAAGGTGTAATGCTAACTATGGGGTTCCAATGAAAAGGTATAATAGAACGCAAGTAGGAGCTAACTAAGGTGGATCTGAGCAGTCAGCAGAATGTACAAATTAACATTTTCTCAAGGGAAGAAGCTCAATCTTACTTCAGCTGGAAGATGTGTTTTGTGGTCATTCGTCTAGGTTCAAACCCGTTTAAGGCTGCAGTGTGGGACTAGAGAATCAATACTCTTTATTACATTTTAGGCACATGCCCTCAGGGTATCTTGGAGAAGTTTGAGATATAACTGTATTTGTCATTTTTCAAACTCTCAGTATTTAGTGTCATTCTCTGGATGTCATTAATCTCAGTAAACTTCATTATGCATTTCTGAGAAAATAACTTAAAGAGTCGATATTGAACTTGGTTCATCTGTGAGTATTATGACAGTATCCACATTTCTACTATGCTATGTGGTCATCTGTATATGCATGACTTCGTTCTTCCCAGCAAAGCTATATATAGTAGAAATATATACACACCTTCATGTGCCTTACCTGCATAGGCACATGTCAAAGTGATTTTCGAAGTCACAATGAGGAGCAGATAGGAGTTCCAGAATGTGGGACTGATATGCAACATCCTAATTCATATGGGATATTTTTTTGCCCTTCGTGAATTTGTACGAGTGCTTGAATCTCCTTTTGTATCAACACATTTAATTCCTTTGAATTGTTTGAATCCAATTGTGAACTAACCAGTTTTATACTTGAAAAGCTTGCATTCAAAATGTTCCCTGTAGAGGTAGAGTGCCTCTTTCTTAAAGAAGAGGAAGATGCGGTTAGGTGATGATTCCAACAGTGTTAAAACTTGTATGTTAGACAACTTTCTACTCACAACCATCAGTTAGTGGCATTTACACTAGCTACGTTGTTGATCTTGCTGCAACATTTTTTCCTGGACAGGGTGTGACTTTTTCTTTCCCTTCATTTTGGTGTCTGAAATAACCATTGTTTTATTCAGTCAACAACTTATTAAGATAATGTTCATTTCTGTTCAAATTGTGGCTTGTGCAAATGATCTAGTAAAATCTGAGATGACCAGTTAATTTTTAGTCAGCTATGAAATCCATTTAACGTCATGCTTTAAAATTTTTGCTTGACAATATTACTGATATGCTCTAATTATACAGGTGAAAATGAAGTTGGTTAACCTGGGGCATGCTCAAAGGTGGGTTTTGCAAATTATTCTTGAAATTCGTTTTTTCACCCTTTTGATAGCATAGTGGAGTCTCTTAATCAAGATGTGAGTGAAAAATAACCTGCACAATAGGAATACAATATTGGACCAACCGTTGCTTCCTGTTTCATGATAACTTGTGCTTCAATATGTGAAACTCACGCTTCACTAAAGTCACTGCCAAATGAGTGTGCAACAGTCACATTGCAAGGTAATGCCTTCAGTTGACATGGCAGTAATGCGCGAGTTTTAATCTCTTCATCACTAAATTCTTCCTTGGGAATTCAATTGAACCTAGCAACATCGTACTAATTTAGCATTTCATATCCCTAATTGTAAATTCACCCTCTTTATCTAGAACCTCAAATTAATATTGGAGATTTGTGAAAATTGTATGTTTCAAATTGCTAAAGGAGATTTTTTTTCCCCCTTAATTGCAGTGAGGAAACAAGGTTGAAAATTGGTGTTGCTGTAAGGATGGGTTGGGAAAGGCGCCGTGGGATGTTGAGGCTCCAGGAAACTTGCCACTATGAGTGGCAAAATTTAATTGCAGAAGCTTCTAGGAGGGGCCTTCTGGGTGAGGAAGAGTTGCAGTGGGACTCTTACGAGATTTTGAGCAAACAGCTTGAGCAGGAGTGGATACAGAGTGTTCAAGAAAGGAAAAATAAACCGAGACTGAAGGGTAACAAGAGAGCTCCCAAATCTGCTGAACAGAGGAGGAAGATTTCAGAGGCCATTGCAGCTAAATGGGCTGATCCTGTAAGTGTCTTTCTTTGTTGGGACTGGACTTCTCTTTGGGAATAGCTCCATCCCTCCATCCACATGTTTTTCGTTTTCACCCTCCTCCATTCTTTTGACTAGGGTCACAGCTATGAGTTTGAAGGCTGTAAATTTGAACTTCCTCACATTTTGATAGCTTTCCAAAAAATGGTGTTTTTACCAATCTACCTTTTCTTCTAACTAGGATTACCGTTCTCGGGTCCAATCCGCTCTGTCCAAATATCATGGAATACCTGATGGGGTTGAAAGAAGACCAAGGAGAAAGCCTGCTAGTGATGAGCAGACCAGAAAAAGAAGCCCTCCGAAAAAGAAAGCTAATGAATTGGATAATCTGGTAATGCCCGAGCCCAAGAGCCAAGTTCAACGTGTTCGATTGAGGAGAAAAAACACACCAATGTACAAGGATCCTTTGGCTAGTTCCAAGTTAGAAATGTTAAAGAATATCAGGGCACAGAGAGCAGGTATTGACCAGAAGAAAATTGAAGCCGTCATGAGAGCAAAGTAAGTTATTATTAAATCTTCGTTATCTCAGCATCTTTCCATCTGAAGTCTGCTGGTCACTCTGTCATTTTATGAACCTCATAGCAACCTGATACAATTGCTGCCAAAACGGTGATAGATAAATTCTCTCTGAATGAAGACGTGCCTATCTTAATGCATAAGAAGACTACCCCCAAATTGTTATTGACTGGAATTATTAATTTGTACCTGAAGCATTAGTGCATATATTGACAGGAAACTTAATTAGTACAATCTTCCTTCTATGGGAAGTTTGAATTTTGTTTTTCCTATATATTTCCAGTGACTTAGTGAGTGATGTCTTTAGACTTTGTTCGGAACTGAGAGGGGGAGAAATGAAAGTAAGGCAAGGCGGAAAAAATAATTTTATTTTTTGTTAGAGTAGGTAAAAGTCTCACATTGACTGGTGATTGGAGAATAGACTAACAATTTGCTTATATGGAGTATGGACTTGGACAATTCTTTCCTCATGAGCTAGCTTTTGGGGTTGAGTTAGGCCCAAATGTCATATCTTCACATTCTTTAATGAAAAAGAATTTGGCACTTGTCTCTGTGTTAGGTATAGGAACGCCAAGGAAGAATTGGTTTCCTTCTTTCATTCTTCCTGTTATTCTAGCCAGAGCAAATAAACTTTAGTAGGATTTGTAGACTTCCCCTTCCTTTCCTTCTCTCTCTATCTTCCACATCTGTATGTAAAATCGTTAAATGATTTACAAGTAAGTCAAAGGGGTTGTGTTAAAAATTTAGAATGTCCTTCCTTCTTCCAACTCTTCTATCCCCCTTCCCATTCCCAAAGAAGGAAGATAGTGCAAGAAAGGTGATTGAAGAAGAAGGTTCGTTGGGCTTCTACCCTTGCTTGTTTCCATCAACTATAATGATGAAAAAACATATTGATGATATCATTTGTCTTTTAACTTTTTTTGGTAGGAGGTGAAATGTAATAGTGGAGTAAACTATTATCTTGAAACAGGGCATGTTGATACCTCAAACTGAGGAGAGGTCTAAATTATGGATTTTAGGACAATATCTATTTCTACACGCTTGTATTATTAGTATCAACCTGCTAGGTAGTAACTGATAAGTTCTTGGTGCGTTAACAATGTTGCAGAGCATTGATAGCTGAGGCTGAGAAGGCAGCAGAGGCCTTGGAAATGGCTGCCCATAACAGCCCTGTTGCTCAAGCGTCGCTAATTGAAACTAGGAAGCTCATCTCTGAAGCTATCCGCTCCATTGAATCTATAGAGAAAGAGGTGTCTGTTACAGATAGAGATCTTTCACCACCTTCAACTGAGCTGGGGAGCCACACTGCAGACGACGGAGATTCGGAATTTGGAGCTCTGGCTGATCCTGGTGAAAGAAGAATAAATGGTTGGCATGCTGTGACGCCTATGGACAGGGGTATCTATCATTTAGATGATGGACGGCATGCCTTGCAAGGTTTACCCAATGGTAAAAACACAGCTCTCTTGTCAAGCTCCAGTGACTATGACTTACTGGGTGACAGGCAGGAAGTCTATCAAATGATTTCCAGTAATTTATCTCTGGAAAAGGAGGTCAATATAACACAGTCCACCACCTCGACACAGAGATTTGATGAGGATGAAGCTAATGGAAGCCCAGGAGATGAACATAAACAGCTTTTAAACAGGGGTGAAGCTAATGCAAGCCCAGGAGATGAACAGAAACCGCTACCAGATGGATTGATTTCTGGTGCAAAGATTGAGGCGGCGACCACAACCACCACCAAGAAATGGGTCCGTGGGAGGTTGGTTGAAGTAAGTGAAGGATCTTAGATTAGCTGAAAGATTATTTGAAGTATCTGATTTACACACTTGGAATGCATCTCATGGATGCACTATAGAGTACACTTATGCCTACAACAATTTTTTTGACAAAGAGAGTTTTCTCTGCAAATCAAATGATAATGATAGTCTGAGCTATAGGCATTTCAGTGTCTAGTTTCATGCTAGATACATATTCTCTTGTAATATCTGTTTCATGACCATTTATGTAAAGTTTCAGGATAGACCTGGCCGCATTGTAATTTGTCGGGGCTCACTTAGTTCATTCCAATTATTGTGACATTTGATTCGTTTCTATCAATCTTTATCATTGTGCAAATGTCAGCATTGCTTAGATTACATGACCAACAAGTAGATAGAGATTATTACTTATAACAACTGCTAGCATCTGGATTTGGGGTTACTTTAGCTGGAGAAGCGCATAACATTCCAGTTCTTCAGTTGGGAGTCGATAGCATTCTCCATTTCCCGCCTCTTCTTTTCCTTCACTTCCCTAGCTTGATTGATCTCCCTTTCAACTTGTTCCTTCTGCAAAATACCATTCTGAATTAATAAATGCTACAGCAAAAGAGATGAGAAACGAGGGATATATCAATCACTTACGTCGACAACGTCAGGGATGGGAAGCTTGGTGCCGTGGACGGCGGAACGATTAGCTGCTTTGCCGACCGACCGCAATGCAGTGTGACGGAAAACGACCTTAGCGGTCTGGCAGGTGTGTGCTACTTTCAACACTCTGTTCATTTTCTAAATTACAGCAACTTAACCGATCACAAATCAATTCTTTTTGCTAAATATTTGCATCAATCATCTTCTGCCGCTGTATTTTCTATTATTAGTAACAACGAGATAAATTTGGGCTATGAGATTATGGATATGGCAAAGCCACATGGCTTCTCCAGCGAACTCCAGATGTCTCTAGTGCACACTAGAAACTACTTTGTGTTTTTTTGTCAATATTTGTTCTTATTTTTTTTAGGACATAACTGAAACTTATAATATAGTCATTTTGAGAATTAATTCAAAGTTAAAATTAGTATCAAAATCAAACGCGAACTAAACTGGGCAACAAGTGCAATTCCTAAGGAGCATTTGCGACCCTTCGAATAGCCCAGGCCCAACACGGAAACTGTTTCCAGATCGGAAAAATGAAAATGATACGAAGGCTTGGGCCAATCATGCGACTAGCCCAAAATATTTTGAGGGGCCAGGCAGACCGATGGCGGGTCATTTTCTCCCACCGACGATTTATGGTACTCTCATGATTAATCTGATAGTAATTCCTTCGGCCACACCCTTACCCTCCTAGAAATATTTTTACAAATCACAGTTGTTAACTTGACTGGACCACTCACCTAACACATCTTATCAGTGTCTTCTTCTCCCTCTTCTCTCTGTTAGTCAATTAAATAGAGCACACAGTCGTCCTGTTTACTAGAACTGCAACTAATACCACTACCAAATGCAACATGATGAGGGAAACAGAATCATCTGATGAAGAAGATGATCGAGAGAACCTGATCCATCAAAATGAAAGAGTAAATGACCTTTCTAAATCTCCACGTCGTTCCACATTCCAAATCGAAGACGTCAAGAACCGATTTGCCCTTTGTCGGCGCTTCAATTTCACCACCGGTAAGAGGTATTTACTGGCAATTATTCTTCCAGTTTTGGTACTTATTCTTTATTTCGCTACCGATATCAAGAGCCTATTTCAGACCACTGTTACCACCATAAAGTATGATGGTTCCGTCAATTCCATGCGCGAGTCCGAATTGCGGGCTCTTTATTTGCTTAGACAGCAGCAATTGGGGCTTTTCAAGCTGTGGAATCACACACTAGTTAATGATACTTCTACTACACATACTGGTAGTAGCTTGGAGTCCACTCCTGGGTTTGCTTCGGTTTCGAGGTCCTCAAATGTGGAAGATCTCAAAGCCGATTTGCTCAGACAGATTTCACTAAATAAACAAATTCAACAAGTTCTTTTATCCTCTCATCAATTAGGTAACTCTTTAATTACATCAGATAATTCCACAGACCCTACTCTCGGTGGTTTAGGTAGGTGTCGGAAGGTGGATCACAACTTGTCCCAGAGGAGAACTGTGGAGTGGAAACCAAGATCCAATAAGTACTTGTTTGCAATTTGTGTCTCCGGCCAGATGTCAAACCATTTGATCTGTTTGGAAAAGCATATGTTCTTCGCAGCTCTGTTCAACCGCATTTTGGTTATTCCGAGCTCAAAAGTTGATTATGAGTTTCGTAGAGTCTTAGATGTTGATCATATAAATAAGTGCTTGGGGAGAGAAGTAATTGTGACCTATGATGAATTTGCAGAAAGGCGAAAGAGCCATTTGCACATAGATAAATTCCTTTGTTATTTCTCTCAGCCACAACCTTGTTTTTTGGATGAAGAACGTGTTAAGAAGTTGAAATCATTAGGGATATCTATGAATAAGCTCGAAGCTGCTTGGAATGAAGACGTTAAGAATCCAAAGAAAAGGACTGTCCAAGACATAATGGCTAAGTTTTCTACGGATGATGATGTTCTTGCAATAGGTGATGTGTTCTTTGCTGATGTGGAAAAGGACTGGGTAATGCAGCCTGGAGGCCCCATTTCCCACAAATGCAAGACACTCATTGAGCCAAGTCGTCTTATTATGCTTACTGCTCAACGTTTCGTCCAAACATTCTTGGGAGACAACTTTATCGCTCTTCATTTCCGCAGACACGGTTTTCTGAAATTCTGGTATGTTTTTGTTTGATGCTGGATCTAGTGTTTAATAGCTATTTGATTTTGCATCTATCACTAGTAGGGGGGACAAAATGACCAGTGCTAGTGTCTGATCAATATATTGCTTAGTAACTTTCATTTCCATGCCCAATAATGCCTCCAATTATGTGTTACTGCCATAATGACAAAAGCTTCTCATCTTAGTTCTTCCTCATCTTTTTATCATACTTTACCACCTCTGATTCGTTTATTGGGCTTCTCAGCAATGCCAAAAAGCCAAGTTGCTTCTACCCTGTTCCTCAAGCTGCAGACTGTATCAATCGTGTGCTTGAGAGGGCCAATTCTCCAGTAATATATCTTTCCACAGATGCTGCAGAAAGTGAAACTGGTCTACTTCAGTCACTTGTTGTATTCAATGGGAAGACAGTACCCCTTGTTCAAAGGCCTGCTCGAAATTCAGCTGAAAAATGGGATGCTTTATTGTACAGACATGGCCTTGAGGGTGACCCTCAGGTGAGTTTTAAATATGCATTTTGTCCATATTCATAAGCAGAATATTAAGAGCAGCTACTTTATGTGGCACTGGACAATACAGTTGGTAACTTTGATACTGGAACTTCTATGCTCTATCGTTTTGGATCCAGCCTCTGCTTTCTAATCTTAATCTGTCAAGTGAGCACATTTTGAATTCGTTGAGTTTGACCTGTAGGGAAAGTAGACTAAAATTTTAATTCTATTTATGGGAAGGTAGGATAGATCTGATTCAATTTTATCTTGGATAATATAGATCATCACCCCATTATACTTGCATTGTATTCAAGTTTTAACATGCGTTTAGAGGTGTTCATAATTATTGTGGGTTGGTAAGGTGGTGCGGGTGCTTGAGAATGTAGGAGAAGGTGTGAGCCATTTTTCAAGTAGATAATGTAGGTTCTAGAAGTCTTTTGATTGTAAATATACATTTGTTTTGTGGGTTCTTGAATGTAGTTTGATGTCCTTTAGTTCTTCATGGGCTTAAGTCAACAACAACAACATACCCAATGAAATCTCACAAGTGAAGTCTGGGGAGAGTAGAATGTACGTAGACCTTAGTACTACCTTTGTGCGGTAGAGAGGTTGTTTCTGGAAAAAAGTCAAACTGTATTTAGTATTTGCTTATTAAACAAAAGGTTAATCCGTACTGATTAGCTGGCATGAAATTTGTAAATGTTTCTCTTTGGCAAAAGAGAGTTTTTTCCTGTGTTTTTGAAGATGCGTAGAATTTTGGGATGTCAAAAATAGGATAGTAGGATGCTAAAAGTCAGTTTCATGAAGTACTAGATGTACAAGAAAGTTGTATTGAACTGGCTATGCCTTTTTGCTCTTGCCTGAATTTTATTTTTACAGGACCTAATGTGTATAGAAAGCCTTAAGAGTCTGTTTGGATTGACTTAAAAATTGGTCAAACCTACTTCTAAGTCATTTTTAGCTTTTGGAAATGTTTGGCAAAGTTTAAAATAACTTAAAATAACTTTAAAAAAGTTAAAAACCAAAAGTAGGAGTCTATCTACTTTTTCTTTTGACTTAAAAGCTACTTTTTTTTTCTACCTATCCAAATGGGCTCTTAATGGTACCTCCCTTTCCGGGTAATAGGTACAAAATTAATCTGTTCAAGTCTGTGAATCCTACTGGAATTCTCATATTTTAGCCACGATGGATTTGTACGCATCCAAACATCACATGTTTCTTCTCTTAGATTGTACAGTTTCTATTATCAGTTGTATGTAGGATCTTAGGGAACTTATTGGTAGAAGAACAAGGTTCATGTAACTTATACATAGTATGGTTTTTCGATAGCTTATGTTATTATTCCTTATAGGGGACAGGCAGCGCAGAAGCAGAATCCTGTAAATAAAGTCTGCTTTTCTTTAATCTTATCTTGCATTCTTTTGTTAAATTTTGTTTGTTGGTCTTGCATGCTCTTATTTGTCTGCTCAATTCCTTCATGAAGGTGGATGCTATGCTGGACAAGACAATTTGTGCCATGTCTAGTGTGTTTATTGGATCATCAGGGTCTACTTTTACTGATGATATTTTGCGGCTACGAAACGACTGGGGATCTGCTTCGCTTTGTGATGAGTATCTATGCCAGGGTGAACTGCCAAACTTTGTCGCTGATGACGAGTGAAGCAGATAATGGCTGAACATACTTCGTCTTGTACTCCTCAAGCTCATTCTGCTACCGAACAAGTTACTATGCCTGAAGAAAATGAAAAATTGTGTTGGAGTAAAGAGTGATATCTGTTGTTATATTGTCTGTTACATACTTGTAATCTCGATTCTTTAGCATAGATGGCCTATTTGGCCAATTCTTTTGGTCTGTATTCTAGTGTATAATATTGGTTAGCAGAGTGACAATGTTTTGTTCTGTGTATCTGTTTTATCTCTTACCACCAGTTTTAGAGTTTGTAGGTTTGCATATTGACACATACACTTCTCAATAGTTGAATTTTTTCAGGATGAGAAAAGATAACTTCACTTTCTTGTGGTAGAAAATGGAGTTGTTTCCTTTCTCTTTACTAGTTCTTGTTTTTGTGTTTTAAGTATACTGAGGGAAAATCGCAAAGCTGAGGCCAAATATAAGTGGATCAGAATCAACTTGCTTCAGAGATGGAAAAAAAGAAATCGACATGATTTGTTTTCTTTTTTTTCCTAAACAGATGAAAATGTAAACAAATGTTATTCTAAGTGTTTGTTCGATTTTTATATTAATGTTGAGAAACAGATGACATTTCTACGTTGTCGCAACTCTCATTTGTTTCAGCTGAATTGACTGCTTTACTCGATCAATTCATTTTATTAATCAGCAATAATGCTTTGCTAATTTTCAGCGCCAGTAACAAACTACTACTACTTCAAAAGAATCGAAAAGATAAACAACGTATCACTTATTTATACGTTTAGCTATTTAACAAATACTGAGCGAATGCACAGTTCTGAACACATTTTTATAATAATATATCTATTTTTATTCATGATAATTATTTTAATTCTTAACTTTATTACCGGAGTGGGCTTAAAATTTGTGAGCCCATTAGGATTTAACGCAAGAATAGGTCGTATTGGGTCGACGATCACGTGGATAGAAAGCCCTATATATAAATATAAATAAAGAGTCGTCTGCTCTAATTCTCTTGTATTTGTTCCCATTCTCTTCTTGTTTCTCAAGAAAACTAAAAGATTCTTCCCATCTGAAGGAAATGGCACCCGCAGCAGATGTGGAGGATGAGATTAAGGACGAGAAGAACCCTAGGCCTCTTGATGAAGATGATATTGCTCTACTCAAGACTTATGTACTCTTCTTCCTCGCCTAATCTTACATATCTTCATATTCAAATCTTTCCTATCTTATCGTATCGTGTGCATTCTTTCTAATTATAGTTAATCTTTGGTTACCCACTGTTGCAACCATATCGCTATGATGCAAAAATGCAGAATTACGAAGAACTCACAGGTAGTACTGAAACAATGAGAATTTGGAAATCACTAAGCTATGTAAAGAAAACTAAATTGGCAGCCAAAGAATGAGTTTTATTAATGTTAAATGGTATTTGTAATGGTCATACTGCTAACTAGTATGAAACGACCCCTATGGCCTAAATTAACTTGAGACTACTTCTACTGTAGCTAACAAATTTACCTGTGCTACATTCATTTGAGCTGCAGTTGAGATATGTATGGTTTTCTTTTTCCTTTATTAATGTTGGGGGAAGTTGAGATATGTATGGTTTTCTTTTCCTTTATTAATGTTGGGGGAAGGTGCAATATGTACTGTTAGAAACCTCCATCTTATTTTTGGGTATCAATACCCCTTGAAATGAACTTTGTCATCAAGGGATCGGGTCTGGAAATTGGTCAAGTACTGATGATGGAATTTTTGAGTTCCAAAGTTAGGCAGAAGGCCGGACCATATAGAAAAGAAATGAGCAACATCCGGGGTCCAATATTTTTCTCATCAGCTTGAAAGCAACCATATAACAATTTTACTTCCAGACGTGCTGACCCTCCTTGATATAGGCTCTAACAGATATTTCATAGATTTTACTTGAAATATAAGTAAGTGAAGTGACAAAGTTTTCTAGCTCCATTAAGAGAAGGAGCAAAGAGTGAATTATTACCAGTATAAGTAGATGAAGAACCTGCTTTTGATCTGCCCTGTCGAATGCTTTGTCATTCTTATGTTTTGAAAGATGGCTACCCTGCTACTACATCAGACTGTACAATGCCCTTCTGCTTTTCGCAATTAACACCCTTTAAGTCTGAACTGACCTTTTTTATTGCCCATAACTTCTTTTCTTTCCTTGGGTTCTTTCTCTCATACAATTTGTTTAATCCTCTATGGAATCAATGTTTAGTGGACAATCATCAACATCATGAAACCTTGCTCCTCTTGAAATATTACAGAGGTGGAGAACTTAATATCCACTCTGATAGAACGGAAATTGGACTTGCTCTTACAAGTTCCTAAGCCATACCCATCTTACCTGAAGTAAACCTTCTAACACTTTGGAGATTTATTTACAAAAATATGGTGTGATCAGGTGATAGGGGTGTATAGTTCTTGGCGATAAAATATCATTCATTTGGATAGACATTGCATGAGTTCTATTCATGTAAAGAGTGTTTGATCACACTTCTATATGTACTTCTGGTGTGCGAGTACAACCACAGACACATCCCACATTATATGTATAAGAGTATGCTATTTTTTCCTTGTGAAATTTTTAGTTTGGTTCCTTTTCACTAGAAATCCCTTTTTTCATTTTGAAAGTATATACGACTTAGTATCTGATCATTGTTTTAATTAAATTATTGAAATACTTTTTGTAGGGTTTGGGGCCTTATTCCACAAGCATAAAGAAAGCTGAGAAGGAAATCAAGGAAATGGCAAAAAAGATAAATGATTTGTGTGGTAAGTATTTTTATGTCTTTGCTTTTTATCTTTGATGTTGAACTAATTCCATCTCTAAATGCAAACTACTGTTCATTGCCGCACATTGTGGTCTTTGTTTTTTCTGGGGGATAGAAAGGAGAAACAGAAAGCTTTTCTTGTCCCTTGATCCTGGGAATTGATTTACTTTTGTTAAAGTGTGTAGATGTGTTTTCCTACTTTTTCCTTTACACATTTCCCTATATATGCATGGTGAATTTCAACTTGCTGTCTTACTGATCATGCAGGTATTAAGGAATCTGACACTGGGTTGGCTGTACCAAGTCAGTGGGATCTAGTTTCAGATAAACAGATGATGCAGGAGGAGCAACCTCTTCAGGTGTGGTTTTTTTGGAAATGAAAGTTGACTAAGTCTTTGCTTGTCAGATACTTTGAAGCTGTAACTAAATCTTTGGAGCAGGTGGCTAGGTGTACAAAGATAATTAGCCCCAATACTGAAGATGCAAAATATGTTATAAATGTCAAGCAAATTGCTAAGGTATGTTATCCTTTCTTTTGCATGTCATATTGGCTGTATTAATTTCATTTCTGACAGTAATTCAAGTTGTGTGAGTGTTGTTTGTCTTGTAAGTCTCCGCAAACTGATCCAGAATAGGTCTGTGCTTAAGCAGTAATAAGTAGCATGTTGTGGTTAGCAGCAACACATAAGTAAGAAATTTGTCATGTCTTGATTTGGAGATCTATCAGTCATTTTCCTTTTCTTCTGAGAACTTACACTGATTAACTAACAGTAACAGGATATCTTCCCATGTTTTTGTGTTTAGCCTGAGGGTTTGTACTCATTAGATGGCTTTAGTTTTTTTTGGGTAAATGATGTATTAATTTCCATGCGACAATTGTTGTAGTACCGTTGGTTGGATTTATTTTGCAAATTGCAATGGATTATGATCACCTTGTTTGACTATTTGCTTCTTTCGTACCTGCAGTTTGTTGTTGGATTAGGTGATAAAGTTTCACCAACTGATATAGAAGAAGGCATGAGAGTCGGGTAAATTCTTCTTCTTATTGTTCTGTCTCAGGATCTTGTAGCATGGTTTGATGTTTTGCTGTGGTCTGCCCCCACAAAAAGTGTTGATTTGCTTTAGCTAGTTGTTAATAACTTTTTGCTAGAGATGGTGAAAGAAAGCAACACTTAATAGCAAACATTTTATCTTTTTAATTGGTGGATCCACTATTCCACATTCTCTGTCAGAAGCAAACGGTTGCTTATTGCTGATTATGAAGCTTGATTGGTGCATATCTTGCAAAATTACTAGTTTGTGGAATGGATCCAAATAACTTACCTTCTTTTCCTGCTAAATATGGCCAGTATAGATATTATTTAGCTTTTAGGCGGCACATCTGTAAGATTATTAAATTGACTTTGAGTCTTCTGTTCTTTTAAAAGTTTGTTGACTCTTAGCTTGACTATTTTTGTTAATGTTGCAGCGTTGATAGGAATAAATATCAAATTCAGATTCCGTTGCCCCCCAAAATTGATCCAAGTGTCACAATGATGACTGTCGAGGAAAAACCTGATGTTACATATAATGATGTTGGAGGATGTAAAGAACAAATTGAGAAGATGCGAGAGGTGATGATGAGTGTTCATTCTTCTGTTGTGTTCTATATTTTCCCTTTTCCCCTTTGGTTGACGTTGACAAATTGGTTTGTGCTCCTTCTCTTGCTCAATTAACAACAGGTTGTTGAACTTCCCATGCTTCACCCTGAAAAATTTGTCAAACTTGGAATTGATCCCCCTAAGGGTGTTCTCTGCTATGGTCCTCCTGGTACTGGGAAAACATTGCTTGCCAGAGCTGTTGCAAATCGTACGGATGCATGCTTCATTCGTGTTATTGGTAGTGAGCTTGTTCAGAAATATGTTGGTGAGGGGGCTAGAATGGTTCGTGAACTGTTCCAGGTTAGAAGCATTCTTATTTTTTTTTTTTTTTTTTTTTGGGATTACCTAGGAATCCCCCAACTCCAATTGGTCTACTGGTGGAAAACTCAGGAGAGTATTGGCCTGCACCTCTACCATGTTCCCACTTAAATACCAAACCTCGTGTCTGTTACAGGGTTTGAAATCGTGAGGTGCAACCACCTCACGTCCTTACTATTGAACCAAAGCCCCACTGTGAGATAATACACTCTTATTGTTGAACTCGTTTATCAAGGTTCAACTTTAGCATGGATTCTTACCTGGAGCTTTGATATGACAGATGGCACGCTCCAAGAAGGCCTGCATTGTGTTTTTCGACGAAGTAGATGCCATTGGAGGTGCACGATTTGATGATGGAGTTGGGGGAGACAATGAGGTTCAAAGAACCATGCTTGAAATTGTGAACCAGCTTGATGGTTTTGATGCTCGAGGGAATATTAAAGTTCTCATGGCAACCAATAGGTTAGCTTGCCTATATGTTGCAATTGTTTTCCTCCATCAGTGTACACATTTACTTGTGTTATTTCACGTTTTGGTAGTTAAAATTTGGAGCTATTGATCAATAAGTGTTGCACAGAGACGTGAATGGCTCTCCTGGGCATGTTACAAGTTGACTTCATATATATTTACTACTGAAAAAAGCCACCTTGTGCTGAACCACATGAAGTCCCTTGTGGGCCTGATTTTTTTTTTTATTTGATACTCTTGAAGGTTCTTCCCCTTTTAGTGCTCTCTTGGTGGTCTGAACTTTTCATCTTTTAATATGATGGTCTATGGTCAGGAATGACACGGTGTCTTCAAACAAATACTCATGCTTGATAGCATAAAATGCTGCTCACAGCTTGTTATCATCTTGCTCAACTTGTAACTCCATCCTATTGTTTACAGACCTGATACACTTGATCCAGCTTTATTACGTCCTGGTCGATTGGATCGGAAAGTTGAATTTGGGCTGCCTGATTTGGAGAGTAGAACACAGATATTCAAGATTCACACACGGACAATGAACTGCGAGCGGGATATTCGGTTTGAACTCTTGGCCCGACTCTGTCCTAACTCTACAGGTAATCTCCAATAAACATGAGTAGCATGTCAGACATTATAAACTAAACAATAATACATCTGACATATGGGCTTTAACTGTGTCTGGCTGATTGTAACACCTACCTTCGTCTTTTGATAGCGTAAAAACTATTCTATTAAATCAGATATTTGTACTGTCATACTAATGAAGACTAGGAAATCATTCAAGTGCCACTTTTCCATTTTAGGATTTGTCAGAAAATTACAGGAAATCATTAGAAGTTTTAAGAAATCATTTGTCGCAGTAGTTCTATGTAAACAAGGTCCTATAACTTTTGCTGATCGTATGCCATCCGTCTCAGGCTTCCATCTTTCTTGATACCTTTTGAATCTGATTCTCTGAATGTTTTAGGGCAACTAATTATTGCTTTTGATATGTCATGTTTGTTTGTACTTCTGTTGGGAAGTTTGAATAGCTTTAATGCTATGGGAGAGCTTAGATTAATTGCCATGGTAGGCGCACACTGCTAGGGACAAGATCTCTGTGAGCTATTGATGCACTTAAATTGAAGTTGAGGAGGCAGCGTCAAAGGAGAAATGTATGGTAGATAATATATAAGCAGAGACGAAGAGGGACCGTAACATTCTATTGGTTCTTTTTGTTCCAGGAGCTGACATTAGAAGTGTGTGCACGGAAGCTGGAATGTATGCTATTCGAGCAAGGAGGAAAACTGTCACGGAGAAAGACTTTTTAGATGCTGTCAATAAAGTCATCAAAGGGTATCAGAAGTTCAGTGCAACACCGAAGTACATGGTCTACAATTGATTGGGCCTCTTTTTGGCTCTTGAAGGAGGGGACAAAAGGCATTGACAGGAACAAGGAGCTTTCATTTGATCATGAAAAATATAAACCTTTGGCTGCTGCTGTGTTTACTGCCTGGAAGATGAAGGATCCGATGTGACTTGTACATTGTAAAGTCTTTGATGATTGTTGTCGACTTGTCGGTACCAAAACTGGACTCTATTTCTCCGATAATTTTCGCTGTTTCAGCTTTTTAAGTTGTACTTCCATTCATAGCTTTGCAATGTGCTATAGTTTGTTTTGATTGCCCACTGCTACACATCTTCTAAAAGATACATTTGTTTTTTGTTCTGCACATGCTTTCTGGTGTCATGTGTGCAATCATTTTCTTTCTTTTTTTGTTTGCAATCAAACACTTGCCTTTTTTAGTATAATAGAGATCCAGCAAATGTATGAAGGTGACTCAAATTCTGAATGATTCTTATACAGTGGTAGTCATATACATATTGTTGATTGTAAAATGTAAGGAGATTTTGTTCGTATCTTGGTAAATCCAAATAAACAAAAACTAAATACACAAATAAGACATCTGTCTACACGTCCCTATTTTATTGATAATATATTTTAATTTATGTGGCATTTTTTCCTTGCTTGTCTCTCCTAAAAAGATGCCACATTTTTCTTATTTGACAACTATATAGTGGCACTGTTTTCATTTTACTTCTAACAGGGATAGTGCCACATAAATTGGGATGGATAAAGTAATAAAATTATAAATACATGAGATATACTCCCCCTCCCCCCCGCCGTAAATTCATGCCCTGCGTATCGCCTTCCCACTTCGTTAAAAACCTTGTTTCCCCTGGTCATGATGAACCAATATATCATTTTCAGATTCTTTATCAATCTAAAATTGGGGTTACTCTTCGCCCCCACAACCCCCAGCAAGTGAAGGGCATCATTGAGTGGATTCTGTGTTTTCTTTTGCTTTTCTTGAGATCTCATTATAAGCTTGGCAACAACATTTAATGGAAATCCGTAAGTGGGGTCAGGGTAGGTGTGCAGCTGGTTGGTAAGGACTAAGGAAGATACTTGTCGAACAGACAATACTGAATGCCGTCGGTTGCAATGTCATGTCAACTAAGATAAAGAAAATTGTTGGAATATGGCACTAGTACATACATGTTTGTTCAGATGATAGTTTCTAATGTGACATCATATGAAAATATGAAATAATATTATTTCTTTAATCCCGCTGTTAAGAACAAATTAGAAGGAAGAGGAAAAGAACTGAAAATAAATTATGCACTATGAACAGATTTTAGCGTCTCGTTTTGGTACAATGCACTCCAAGTCTGCAAAACAACAGGCTCGAAGTCATTTCTCGTGAATAGAAACAAAAAAAAAAAAGACACCTCCACGTGTTAGAATAGGTAACATGTTGAGTACTCAACGTCACATGGAAACTATGGTTCATAGTCCGGGCCATCTGTTTCACCCCTTGAAGTACCCTGATCAGCACCAAATGTCCTCTTGCTCATGTTTGCTCGTTGCACTAGCCGAACTAATGCTTCAACCACTTCCGACATAGGTGGCCTGAACTCGGGCTCAGGCTGCCACAAAGAAAAAAAAATGAGAGGTCCATTGAGATAATTTAAGGAACTAGATTAATGAAAACTAAGTAGCAGATTTCTGAAAGCTAATCATTCACTTCCAGTTCGAAATATTACCTGGACACAGAGAGCTATTACATCAGCAAAGCGTGATAGAGATTTAACAGGATAGAGCCCCTCAAGTGCTGGATCAACCATCTTAGCTAGGGCATCAATATCATGCAGCTGAGGTGTTGCCCATCTAACTAGAGATTGTTCAGATCTTGTTCTTGCGCTGCATTAAGAGAACAGAGAATATCATCAGAAAATTTTCTGAAACTTCAAATTTGTACTGTTTCTTTAAGAAACTTACATAATATCATGGGATGCTAAATAACATTTTACCTATCAAAAGGTTTTCGTCCGGTAAGAAGTTCCAACATAACCACTCCAAAGCTGTACACATCACTTTTTATGGTACAGAGTCCGGACATAGCAACTTCGGGGGAACCATATCCCGATCCTGTATTATGGTTCAATGCCTACGAGAAGAGATTGATAGTCATGTGAATATCTCAGGAAACTGGCTTTATGATGAAAATCTATACTAGCTGAAAAAGAGGAAATAAGACACCTTGCGAAAAACCAGTAGATACTTCTCAGCTTCTGAGTCAATCTAATTTTTAACATGGCAACAAAATTCCTTTTTTGATATTTGATAGTTCATGGTAAAGAGTATACGCCTTCTATAGATATGATACTGTGGATGACTTATATTAAAGATCTGAATCAAATTTCTGGTTTCTTTTCTACAAGGACAGATGAATAGGCAAAGAGGATGCAAGTACAGGTATATAGGTATGTGCATGAGCACCCTTATGCATATGCATTAGTCAATCAGAACCCACATTCATACATTAGAAGATATAGCAACATCCAACAAATGAGACTTAGCAAAGGAAATCCTAAAGCTAGGAGCTATAGCTTACCTGATCTGCATCAGCAATTAGACTTGCCAATCCACAGTCTGATAGATGAGGATTGAGTTCTGCATCAAGTACAATATTTGCAGACTTGATATTCTTGTGAACCAAAGATGGTGAACAAACTTCGTGCAGATACCTGCAAAGGATGCTTATTTTAGCTACTACTCTAGAAACTTGAGAAGAAGAAGATGGAAAGATCAGTATATTAAACATGGTGGATAAACAATGGCTCGCAACACATATTTTCTTTTCTTTTAATGTTCAGATAATGAATCATCTTCTTGCATGTTACTGATCATCAATGCTCCAGAAATCTGAACTATTTAATGGCCTTCATAATAAATGATTAAGTCTGATTTAAACACAGGAACACAGCTTTAATTACTGAGTGCTTAGGTATTGGAGTTCACAATATATAACTCTCCACTTCTCCACTTCCTCTTCAGGAAGAAAGTAACTATTCCATAAGCTTCATTCTATCTCCCCCCCCACCCCACCCAGGAAAAGAAACTTCATTATTGTTTGACTACACATACCAGAAAATATATGACAGAGACTAGTATTTCAACCAATGGTACAAGGAAAATATAAAACCTTGTTATGAGCTCCGCGAACATTATAAAATGGCATCAAATATCTTTGTAGATCATGGAAACTCACTCTAGTGCTCTTGCTGTGCCTAGTGCAATCTTAACTCGGCTATTCCATGTTAGAGGCTTGCTTTCCTCATCTGACAGATGCAGGAAATCATGCAGAGAACCATTTTTGTGGAATTCATAAACCAGCAGATGCTGCCCGTGCTCTGAACAATATCCAACCAGCTCAGTAACATTTGGATGGTGCAACCGTGATATCTCAGAAACAATATCGAGAAAATCTTCAGGATTCTGGAGTGCAGAAGAGTTGATTTTCTTGACTGCAAGAACCTATGGCATTTCAAAAATTAGAAAGGAACTTATGAGGATGGTTCAGTTACACAGGACAAGATGATAGTAGCTCCGAACTGAGTTTTGAACAAACATAATTTTTCAACTGATTTTTAATGATCAAACTTCTTTCTTTCATTTTCTTTAGATAGGTACTTTTTCATATTGAACGTTTATCTGTCATTTCAACTATCTTGCTTAAACATTCATTCGCAGCACATAAAAAATTCATGATTTTTTTATCCAATTAGAGAGAGCCATTTTCTTCACATAGATAGTCAGTTAGTCATAAGAGAGAAATCATACCTTTCCATCATCGAACTGAGCCCTATAAACACGCCCAAATGATCCCTCGCCAATAAGGTTATCAACATTGAAGCTATCAGTCGCCATCTGTAGGTCTGCGATTGAATATTGTCTTGCATCTATTTTAGCTGTATTAACTTTCTTTGGTGGGACAATTGGTTTTGCTGCTATGTCAACTTCGTCAAATGACTTGTGGCGTTCAATAGGTGGAGGTCTTAGATTTACTACTGCAGGAGCTTCAAATACTTTCACTATTGGCGCAGAGGAAGCTTCATTAGTTTTCAATTCTGCAGTAAAAAAAAAGGACAATGAATGAACAGAAAATCCAGACAGAGAAGAAGCACAAGACTGTAAGTGTTACAAACAGGCAAATGCATACTCAGGTTCAGATTAATGAGATACGGAAGTGAGATGAGGCTTAAAAGGCATAACTATGCACCACGAGTGATGGAGTTGAGAAAAGCAAAGAATTAGAATTTGCAAAGAGGTGAATTTGGTGGTGAGCACAAATGGTTTAGAATGGGAGAAACTTTCACTTAGCTGAAAGTTGCATTTTGAAGCAATAGTTGTTCTACAAAGGTCAATAAGATTTAAGAATAGTAGTTTCATAGGAAGGAAATCCATCAAGGGGAGCTAACTTATAACAAGCATAGGACCAGATCCACTGAAAGAGATCATAAAGCTGAAGTTTTCTTCATTATCAAAAAAGCTGAAGTTCTCTTTATCCCACTATCAGCTTCAAAAGGCAATACAGAGTCTAAACATCAGTTCAGATTTCTACAATCAAGTTCTTGGAACTTTTCAGTAAGCAAGAAGTTTTGCTTCCATGGAAGATAGGACCTATCAGCCTTAGCGGTTTTACATTTCGATATAAAGTTTGTTTTTACTTTGGTGTTTTTCTTTTATAGCGAAGACAGTGGCTGTGTTGATCCACTATTAGTTATACACCACAGGCAGGGATAAATCACAAAGGTTAAGATTGATTCTCCAAATTCACTTTCATGAATCCATTTTATGCAGCAGGTCTATTTTACACCTTTTTAAGCAGGATACAGGAATGAGGTTGATGATAGTGTGGTTGATTGATATGTTCCACAGTTAAATAACAATCACAGAGGCCATGAAAGGATCTAAAAGACATCTTAACTGATAAAACCAAGAAATTATGAAAAGAAGTACCATGTACTTCCTGGGGGGGAGCAAGAGGAGCAAATGGCTGATTATCATGTTTCTCAATGTCCGTCGATGACCGCTTCAATCTCTTCTTGATAACAAAGAATGCTACAATTGCCCCAACAACTAGAACAGATATCACTATGCCTGCAATGGCTCCACCCCCTATCCCCGATTTACCACCACCATCACCACTGCTTGCACCATCAGTAGGGCTATTATTGCCTCCAGATTTGTGGTGCGGCCTGCTTGCAGGGGGTGTGCCAGGTGGAGGAGGGGGTGCAGATCCTGAGTTCCATGAGTTACCATTTGATCTGTAACAAAAATGTCACAGACCCTGAATAAATTCAAAATATTTCTGATATAAGTTTCAAAATTTATTACGCTAACATGATATACTTACTTCGTGATCCCTTTCAAGTGATCAGGAACCCAGCCAGTAAAACGGTTGTTCTCAACATTCCTAAAGCATAAAGGAATACACATGACTTTCAACCATGCTTTCAATCGAGTCTATATAAATAAGATAAACATCAGGGATAACATCTAAAAAGAAGCATAGACTGAAAACTCACAAATCATCAAGAGGAAGATTGGCTAAGATATCAATAGTTCCTGTAAACTGGTTGTTCTGCAAATACCTGCATACTTCAACATGTAAACTTCACCACTGAAGGACTCAACCAATTGTCTACAAGGACGAAGCAGAAAATTTATTAGCTCACATTTTATTCATACTAGTCAGTGCCTTGAAGCTCTGAGGAAGATCACCCGTCATAGCATTGAATGAGAAATCCCTGAAGCGTACAGATCAATCAATCAAAAACTATGAGACAGAGAATGATAAACTAGTCATTTAGAGGTTTCTAAGACTTGACTTAAGAATATCTCGAAATGTATACAGCTTCTTAGTTGACTTAACTGGGACAATCACATAAGTTTACAGATTACAAAAAGGATCAGATACTGTCTTTCATGATATTGACTTTCTTTCCCAAAGCAACAAGTCAACAACTCGGATGCGAGAAGAAAAGTTTATGCTAATGAAGTAAGAATGACATGTTTTACCTACAACACCTCATATATGAGTTATGACCACAACTTAGTAATATTAAAACACTCAAGAAATGGCATGAGAGAAGATAGGGCTTACAATGTATCGAGAGAAGACAGAGAGTCGAACGCGACAGTCACTTGTCCTTGAATTTGATTATGACTGACATTTCTACAGCCAGATAAAAATATTAAAGTCATTGAAAAGCTCAACCTTAAACCAAAAGCTTATTGCTGGAAAGCAAATTGCAGTCAAATTCAAAGATTTTACATACAAGTATCGGAGGGAAGTCATCTGCGAAACAGAATATGGAAGGGCACCATTAAAACCATTAGCAGCAAGGTTTCTGCATTGCAAGGCAAGGTTTAAGAAAGATAGGTGGAAAAATAGCATCTGGAATGATGAAAATATACTAACTACGAGACATACAATCTTTGCACATTTGGAGGAAGCTGATAAGGTAACTGGTTTCCCAAATTGTTATTACTTATGTCACTGCAAAATTAGAAGTGTGTAAGAATTTGATATAGATATAGATCGAAGAAACATTTATGAGGACATTATTGAAGGCCATTTATCTTACAAATTAGTCACCGATGTAAGACTTGCTAATTGGTAGCCCAGTGAACCAGAGAGTCCAAGACCTGATATCTTGCTGGAGGAAAATGAAAAGGGAAGAAAGCATCAGAAATCACCAAGTCAACAATTCCAAGAATTGAAACATGATGAAGAAGATAAAGAAGGAAAACATCAACAATAATTACTTACAACAGTAAGGAAGAGAGGAACTCACATTTCAGTAACTCTATTGCCCGAGCAAGTAATACCTGTCCAGGATTCTCCACAAGGATTACCACCATTGGCATTCCATTTTGTTAGCTGTCCAGGTGAATTTAGGCTGCTATACAGAACTCTCAGAGCAGAAGCTGAAAATCAAAGCGCCACCAAAAAAATCAGCTAGGCATACTTACAGGTCAACATATTCTTATACTGTTCAAACAAAAAGTTTCTTTTCATTACTAATAGCTTGAAGAGTAATCAAACGGTGGACAAACTGTTAACGAGTGGTAAATCTACAAGACATCAATAAACATGGTGAAACGCAACAAGTGCGTTGATCAAGCCATGAACCTATTTGTGTATTATCACTGGGAGAAGAGTCTTTTAGGTTATAATGCCCTTGATCATTTTTAACCTCACTTGTTTTGGCGGCCCACCCCCACTACCCTGTCCCGCTTCCAAGCAGCAGAAAGAAGAAAAACCAAAATCTTCTGGAGCAACTTGGCTGAAAATGGTAACTAAGTCAAATATGTCCGACGAAGTTTCAATATGTCAGTTCTCAGAATGAATGGAAGTAATAATGCAAAGATTCAACAGTACTAAAAGTCCACCGACATGGCCAATACATACATAATATATAAGAATCCAAGAGAGCTCCGTTTATATGATTCATGCCTTGATCAGAAAGGAACTTGTCGCATTTTTACATATACAATAAGACAATATACTATCCAGGTAAGGAAAATATCAACAAATTTGGGACGGTTGCCGAGTTCATTGTCAGGTAGATTGATACTCATTGACTTTCCAAATCAATCAACCTCCATTAATGATCAGTAGGCATACAGACAAACAGATAGAAACAATAAATGAGAATGATTAAAAGCAATAGCTGACCGTCATTTGGATCTGTGTCGGCAATGGCATAATTAGCACAATAAAGCAAAATGCCGATGAGTATCGGCAGCAGCAGCAACCTCATCTACACGGCGTCGTTTTCTCCTCTTCCACCTCAGTCACAGTCGTCGGAGTTTTCTTTCACCACCAGTACCGGGCACCGCAAAACACAAAACCCCAAGCTTCAGCTCGGGAACAGAAGAAAGGCTTTGTCAGAACTTTCCTATTTTTATTTTGATTAATTTGCTTTATAATATTGGGAAGTGTATTTTTATAAAAAAAAAAATGTAAAAAAGATGAGGTAGTTGGGTGGGGAGAGGTCGTATAAGGGAAAAGCTGGCAGGCACGATCTGCTAGAAGAATCCAAAGACAAAGAGAGTATAATCCTTCATTTTATTAGAATAGTAATATAATTGGAATTTATTTTCTGTATACAGCTACAGACCTTAAGATTCACATATTTTACAAAACCAGATAACCAAATTTAACTTTTTCCCAGATAGAAAAAAGTAGTAGTAACTATTTTCAAAAATCAAGCTGTTGTTAATTACTTATTATTCTAATTAGATATTTTTCTTATCTAAATTGAAATAATGTTTAAAGTAATTTATTTGATTTTTCATCAATTTAGGTGTGTAATGTTAGAGCTAAATTTGATTCTTTTTACAAATAAATATTTGTTGCATTTGAGAGTAATTTTATGTCTTGTATGGTAGGCATTTATTTAAGGGGAGAGTCGGATTTCCTTTTAAGAAACAGAAATGATTGGTTAATAAAGTGGGCAGCTTTTAACTTTGTATTAAATATTTTATGGGGGTACTACTTTAACGGCGTTAAATGTATATTAGGAGTAGTAGAAATTTATGGGCAGATAGAGCTAGTCACGGGCAATCCGTTAAAGTGACGCATTTGTCTGTATCTCTTTTCAGCTTCACCAACTGGACATTCACCTTCTTTTTCTCTCTTTCTTTTTTTTTGTTTTTAAGTAGAAATTTCAAATCAAATATATTAAAATAATTTTACTAAAGATTTTTCATATTCAGAATTTGAAACTAACACTTAGACGTTCACCCCATTTTTATAGCGTATGTTCACTCGATCAATCTCATCAATGGTATAATATTATTTTGTTTTGTTTCTCAAAAAAAGAAGTTAAACTTATCTATTTTAATAGTAACGGACTAACGTCACTAATTTTTAAAATTATAAAAATAAAGAATCAAATCCCTTTTTGTTTATCTCATTAGAATAACTAAAATTTATTTATATTAACAATAAAATAACTAAATATTACCCATTACAACAGCAAAACACATTCATCAAGGTGACTTGGCATAATGTACATAGAAATTACGTAGTTTTGAACTTATATATGTTTAGTTTTCGTTAAGTTAGAGAATTAATCTATTCAATTTATTCGTAAAAAAAATATTAAATTTGGATTGGCTTAATCATCTTTTTTCGCATGAAAACATAATATTCCATATTGATAAAACAATAGGGAAACTATCTTTTTTTAACGATATATATTCCTTTTTTCGAAAGAATTTCTGGTACAACCTAAGTTAATATAGGTGAGAATAAAGAAGGAAAATTCAAATGAGTTTTAATATTTGATGTGGAGTAGAAGATAAGTGAAGCAATAGTAATTGAAATAGTATAAAGATGAAAGTAGAATGAGAATTGGAGAAAATACGTTTTCTATCAATGAAGAGAAGAGAAGAGAAGAGAAACATTCCTTCCTACACTTGCGCGTTGATTTGGATAATTAGTGATTCATTCAACGTTGAAAAATGTTGTCTAATTTGGTGAAGTGGCAATTTTATCAATATAAAAACAGTTTGATGTCATTGATGTGCTTGTTTTCCAACAAACAAATCACTCTCTGTCTTGCTAAGCACCAAAGTTTCTTTTCACTAATTAGTAATAATCTTGTTGAATTTGACATATATGTTTTTGGAAGGGTTGGATATATTGCAAGTTTTTCTTAAGTAAGTTTCAAGTTTAGACAACATGAGGTGGGGCTTTTTTTGTTGTTGTTTGTTTGTTTTTCAGACCCCCCCTCCATGAAATGTGGCCATTTGGGCAGTAAAAGGAGCACACTTTCACATCAAACTTAGGTAGACTTGATCTTTGAAGAAATGGTCTCTTTTTTTTGCAACCAAAATCTTGAAATTACTCATATATGTGTACCAATTACCAACCCATCTTGTGCTTCACCCCTAACGTTTCCATTTTTTTTCTTTTCAAGTTCAATGTTCTATCTTTTGGCGATCTAAATTTAATACTCTTTTCTATACCAATTATTAGTCATTTCGATAAATTACATTATTTTGAAATATTTGACATCTTATAGAAATAGGATGTATTTATTACTTTGTTGTTGTTGTTTTCAAATTCACTCTTACTCTTTCAATTAGTGTAATGTTAATTAATATGTGAAACATTTAAAGAAAAATAAAAGCTATGTTAAACAAATACTTTAGGTTTGAGCTAGCCTTGAGGCTACTCCTTTGTTCTAGGGGCAGACCCTTCGCGGAAAATTTTATTGTATATAGATGTCAAATTTTGGTATAAAAGTATTGACACCCCTTGACGCTAGTAAAATATTTATTCTAGTGGTTAAGAGGTTACAAAAGTTCCTTGAGGTTGTGTGTTCAAGTCACTGCTTTGTTCTCTTCCATTTTTCATTTTGCACGCTTTTAATATATATTTAATAAAAGAATAATTAATATGACTAAATAATTCAATATATTCTTTTATAATTTTAATCTATTACTACTTCTTATTTTCACCACATTAATCTCTCTATATATTTATTATAGCAATAATTATATATATATATATATATATATATATATATATATATATATATATATATATAAAATCAATTCTCTCTCATTTTTCTAAAACAAATATTTTGGTATAATTAATTTTCAGTAAACATGACCAATAAAATGGAATAGGGAGTGAAAATAAAATATTTTTTTAAATGAAACGCCAAACAATATATGAAGGGAAATATTAATTAAAAGGGTAATGCTAAATGGCCAGAAATTTAAAAAGTCTATAATATCTTTTTTTATTTTAAAATAAACTGATATTTTTTTCATAGTATGAAATGTGTTATTTAAAATTTTCTCGCCAAAAGGTAAATGTCATTGAATAATTGCATGCCGACGTATTAAATGGTGTTTAATCTATGAGCAAGCAACTTTGAGTTATCTAGATCTACAAGTCAGCTTTGAAGTCGCCATCCTAATTCATAATTAATGAAAATAGTAGAAGAGTTTAAATGTAAAACACATTACACATATGCCACACGCTATTCTCTAGTTGGAACATGAACTTTTCAAATTAACATTTTCAGTCCTACCATTAGATTAATTAAGACCACGTTTTTTCCGCAAATCATTTAATTTGTTGTGTGATTTGATATTTGCTCTGTAATCAGTTAACTAACAAGGGACCATTTAACTATTGTATCTTACTTAAAGCACATCAATTGATAACTAATTCGAATTTGTCTTCTCTGTTCACTTAATCATGATAATTACAATCGAATCAAATTTAATTTCGTAACATTTAATGTCTCTTTATCTTATTTTATGTGTCATTATATAATTTGATTAAAGCATAAGCCACTGTTCTTATAAATTTGCTGTTAAACATTTGGTATTGTCATAAAACAATATTATTACTATTGTATTGATTAAGCTTAAGACTAAGTCATGTACGTTCGTCTTAGTTAGGTCCACTATTTGCATATTAGCTTTGTAATGGAAAATAAACAAAACTTTTAGTAATTTTATTCATAGTATAATATTATATTCAGAAATTTGCAAACTTGACCCATGCATATATATATTTTGGAGAAAATGTATATATGGTTGGTCCCAGCAAATCACCGAAACGCGCATTGAGAAATATATATATACAGCAGACTAGGAGCTGGTGTATATATGTCATGTATTCAACCAATTCCAAATACTATTATTTTATTTTATTTTATTTATTTATGCTTTAAAAACAAGTACTCCACTTGGTAGGTGAACAATATTATTATTATTATTTTATTACTATACATAATATAGAAAGCAACACAACCGATCGAATGCATGAACTTAAGCTTTTAATCAACCTGATGGAAGGCTTCAGACCAAATAAATAAGTTAAAAACTTAATGGAAAGCCACAAAGAGACGATGACTTCGATCATCAAAATAGAAACCACTCACCATACACATGTGCCTTAGTCCCAAAGGACCATATGGACAATTATATTTAAGAGATTCTTTGGATTGACTTATATAAACGCTTTTAAGTCGAAATATCATTTTAAAGCATTTCTGGAATAGTTGGGTAAATTTTAAAAAATGTTTATTAGCACTTGATCTAAACTTAAAATGATAAAAATAAGTTAAAAATCAAAAGTCATTCTAGACTCTAAATTTATGTATCTGAGTAAATACTCGCACATAAAATACTTTTTATTTCAAATAATAGTTGTCCACTATTGACTTAACATATACCTTAACAAATAATAAATAATAAGAGTAATATGACAATATTACCATTTGAATATTAAATTTAATGTTTTGAAAAATATATTAATTATTGAATAGTATTTAATGTCAAGGGTAAAACAAACACAAAAGGGTAAAATATCTCACAATTTTCCAATCTGAATAAATATTGTTAAACAACTATTTTTAGTATAGTGAACAATTAAAGATGAACGAATGGAGTATAATGAGAGCGTACTAGCAACAAATACTCATTAATAAACTTATTCATGCAATAGTATGGATATTGTGATAAAATATATTCATATTAATTATTATTCCTTTCGTTCTATATTAGTCGATCATTATACTAAAAATAGTTATTCTTTATTAGTTGTCCATCTTACTAGATAAAAAATACATTAATTAAAATTTTCTATATTACCCTTACAATTAATTTTTTTGATAAAATTACAATTTTTTTTATGGGGTGAATTAGTAAAATTATCTTACAGTATTATTTATAATTTCTTAAAAATAAAAAGTGAACAACTAATATGAAATGAAAGTAACATGTAAAATTCATAATTTAAAGTAGCCAAGAAGAAATAGACACAGAAAGTATTAAATTATGTAGAACGTTGAATTCAGCATGGCCAAATGAATTTTCTTATGGAAATTCGTAAAGTTAGCGCAGTACCGATAATATAATTTGAGTGCGTGCGGCCAGGCACACAGGGGTTTGGACTTGATTGTCGGTGGAGATTGTCCTTTCTGTTGACTCAGCAATTTTATGCTGCCCACGTATTTCTCCCAACTCCCTTTTCAAACTCGTCAACTATACACCATCCATTTCATGAACAATGCAATCAATATATGCCTTTTTAATTCTATTAAGGTTCACCTTCATTAAATATCCATAAATTAGGATCTCCTGCCCCAATATATCTCCTATGACACTATTAATGACATTTATGATAAAAGTACGAGCAACTTACCTAAAACACACTAATATAGATGCTAATTACTCAATGCATTTATAATTACATATATATTATTTGAGACACATTTGTGAAATTATTCTATTCTTGTTACAGCCATACAATCAACTCAAAAAGAAGACACCAAAGTCGGTCCAGAGTTGTCAAGTCCAACTATAAAAACTGAAGATGGGCTGGGCCTAATCTCCAATGGACACTACTGGTGACTCAAGTTTGATACAAAATTTGGCCCGTAAGAGAATGCTAGTAATTTTGTGTACATAATTGCACATTTTACCTTTGAAATGAGTTGGTCTTCAATTTTTAGCCTTTAGCAGCTAGACTTATACCTACATTCTTTAGAAATTGATGTCATGTCAAATATAACTTGTGAGATATTATGATACTAAATGATAAAATTATACTTGTTTGTTACGAAGGACATAAGTGTAAATAACCCTTATTTTTGAAGGATATTTGGGAATGGCTTAATGGAATCTTGTTTATGAATAAAGAGAAAGTGGTTTGGCTTGCAACAGCGAAACAAACAAACTTTGCGGCTATAGGGCTGATGAAATGATCACTTAATAAACCTATGCATATGCTTTAAATTTCAATTTATTCTTGGGTTCATAATTATCATCCTTGTTGAACATGGAAGGTTAAAATACACTTTGGTAAATTCTAGAGTTTAGAATGGGAGATTGCGTCACGTATGTATGTATGTTGTTAACCCAAAAAGCCCAAACGTCGAAAGATTCTCTTTGGATAAATGAAGGAATGGTCCACAGCAGTCAGTGCTGGACGGACAAACATCTTCTCCACTTGTGACGGTTTGACAGTACCCATTTCCTTCGTCTGTTTTTAATTCTCAGAATTACAATCATAATAAATAAATTCACACTTATCCTCTAGATTCATTTATTAATCTATGACTATTAGAGCCAACCAACTATAAATTCCAATAAGTTGCTTTGCTTGCGAAAATGGCCACTTGTAAAAATGGAGGTGAATGGACTGGGGATTCGCGGTTTTTCATTGTGAATTACCAAGCTGGAGGAATTTTGGACCTCATGCGCTTCGTCCTATCAGGTAACAGTGATAAATTTCTTCACTATTCCGACGGCGTGGTGGAACACTTGCCACGTGGTGGTGGCGATCCTGATCATAGATGGGTTATATTTGTATCCATTATAGTGCGGAAAATAATCGCCATTTTCGGTAAACCCATGGAGTGGTTTGGGTATCTCCTCGACTTCATCCTCAACCTTCTCTCTCTCAATGGCAACTTTTTTGGCCTTTTCTACAATATCTTGCATGGTAAGTAAGTACTTAATACTTTAACACTTTCTTTCCTTCCTCCTTTTTAAAAGAGTATTATGTACACACATCCATGGATTTAAGTAGTATGCACTGTCCCTAGCTACAAAAATGTTTAAAATTTGTAAATAGTTTTTTTCCCCTTACCAAGGTTGGGGTGGAAACAAAAAGAATTTTAATAGAAGATTATATGAGTCACATGTTCCATGAGGTGCTCATTTTGTCTGCTTAGCTTTTTTGTTGGGCACTCTTTGGAATATATTTGCATTCTTATAAAGTGTTATTCTTGCCATTTGGAAGAAGATTTGAATAGGACTTCCAAAATTTAGGAACTAAAGTATATATATCCCATAACAATCTGACGTTAGTTCAATGCTTCCATTCACCCTGCTGCTATGCATATATATGCACTTACTTCCCACTTCCGCTACTAAATATCATGATCTGAGGACACACTTATCTTTTTGAGTTGAATGCTGGCTCAAACTACTGTGTCGTGTTTCCATTATCAAGCTTTGTCTGTGTAATTATATATTCATCAACAAAATGTTTTGTGAAAACAGGAAACGTGGTGATGCCACAGAGAGGGTCAGAAATGTTTATAAGTGCTATTGGGCATTTAGATGGGCGTATAGACTTATACAAGAGTGAGACGTTAACCAAGGAAATTGGAGAGCCTGATTTCTGGCAGAAAAATATTCAACTTGGAATAGGACACAGAGTCCTTATGGACCTCTGTATGATGGCTTCAAAGTTGGCATACGAGAATGCAAAGGTTGTTCAGAATGTCGTAAATATTCACTGGAAGGTTATGTTATGATTCCTTCTCTTTTTTTGTTCTTCTGCTCTAACTAATGGAAGAAAATAAGTTTACCATGTTGTTTATGAAAACTTATACTTTAAATTGCTTTCCATAACAGATGCATTTTGTGGATTTCTACAATTGTTGGAATGGTGAGAATTCAGCCTTTACCTTACATTCGAGTCATATAAAGTTACCATTTAAGTACACCCTCTCTCGGGGGAGAGTTAATCTTTTAAGACTTGCAAGTCGCTTCTTACCAGTCTTCAAGGGAAAATAAAACCACATGTGAACTCACCTTTCATCCTTTTATTTGTTTATCACTGTTACTGGTTTATTTTCTATGTTGGAGCAGACTTTGACTCATTTACTTATTTTTCTTCGTCATCAATTGTTATGCCATCTTCTGATTTATGGTCTGTTTGCTTGTTCTTCCTCTGCACTTGCTGAAATAGATTTCGAGAAAGAGATGTCCACCCAGGTTTTTATATTGTGCGATAAGCCAAAAGATGCAAACTTGATAGTCATCAGCTTCAGGGGCACAGAGCCTTTTGATGCTGATGACTGGATCACTGATTTTGACTACTCTTGGTACGAGATTCCAAAACTTGGCAAAGTACACATGGGTTTCTTGGAAGCCTTAGGTTTAGGGAGCAGAGCTAAAGCATCTACGTTCCATGAACAACTGTTCATGAATAATCAGAACTTCACCAAGTTAGAGAATGATACAACTATTGCTCCTTCAGGAAGTTCTGAATCTTCTACCATGTTCAGTGATTCTGATGCACACAGTGTGTCAACTGAATCAGATAGGGCTACTGATACCGGCTCAAAGAAGTTCAAACTAGATATGCCAGAGAGGACGGCATACTATGTTGTCAGAAGTAAACTCAAAAGGTTACTCAATGAGCACAAGGATGCAAAGTTTGTTGTTACAGGCCATAGCCTAGGTGGAGCATTAGCTATATTATTCCCGACAATCCTAGTGCTGCATGAGGAGATGAATGTCATGGAACGATTATTGGGAATATATACGTATGGGCAGCCAAGGGTTGGGAACAGACAGTTAGGGAGGTTCATGGAAGCCCATTTGGAACATCCAGTCCCAAAGTACTTCAGAGTTGTTTATTCCAATGATCTTGTGCCAAGATTACCTTATGATAATAAAACATTCCTGTTTAAACACTTTGGGATTTGCCAGTACTACAACAGCTTATACGTTGAGCAGGTAAAGGCTTCAATGCCCTATTCTTTGTACAGTTATAAATGTTGCTTGTCTAATATCTGGTGTTCTTGTAGAAATGTCAATTGGCTTGCAGCACATTCTCCTCTAATATCCATTCAAGCTTCTTAGATGATGAAACATTTGTCAAATTTATTAATTTCATAGTGTTCAGTCTCAATTCTTTTGCTGTTTCCTCATCGTAAAGTTGTCTAGCTAATATGAAATGAAAATGTTTTCTGTGTTGTACTAATACTTTTTCATGGTTGTCTATAGAACGTCGATGAAGAGCCAAACAGAAACTATTTTGGGCTGCGATTTCTGATACCATTGTATCTGAATGCTGGGTGGGAGCTCATCAGAAGCTTTACAATGGGTCACATGTACGGAGCCGAGTATGAGGAGTGCTGGGAATCAGTTGTGCTTCGCGTGCTAGGACTCTTCCTTCCTGGTATTTCTGCCCACAGCCCAGTTGATTATGTGAACTCCGTCAGACTTGGAACGGAGAGAAGTACCCAAATGTCGTCTTTTTAGAAATACTTTTGTTGGGGTTTACAGCTACAGAAGATCATGCAGAAGGTGTCCAGTTTAGTTTTTGAAGGTTGTTTTGGAGTTTATTAATCAAAAGTATCAGCTTTTTGTTTATGAGTTCAGTGAACTTTAGACTTCCCTTTGTAGAATATATACATTTTAGTTTTCTTGACCAACTTTTCCTTCTGTAATTGACATTTTGTTCAAACCATCCACCAATGTGGAGAAATCGAAAAGAATCAACTAAAAGGGAATCTCTAATACATCCTGCACAAATAGTATAGTATAGTCCTCAAAACTACATAATATACGCATTAAAATGTCTACATGATGTAACAGTAATATTTGGTAGCATTGCAGAACTCCACTATTTTGTCTATGTTGATTAATATTCCTTGAACTATGAAACAAGCACATATTTTATTCAAGTCGAACATCCTAATTTAATAAACGTACATGGATCTAATTTTGACCGCTCAACCCAAAATATTTATATCGCATAGCTAAGACATAATATTTGCCACTAATACAAACGTAATTCCCTCTTTTTTTGTTTTCATCCTGGTGGAAGAACCATTTAACTTTTCTTTTTCATCTGACATTAAATTAAAAAAAAGCTATATATAGCTAAAACTAAAATAAAATAAAATAAAATCATTCATGAGAACAAAATTAAATAGCGTGTGGTGTTAAATTTACAGAGGTTGGTGTGTATAGATACTTAAATATATAAAAAGAAAAAGGTTTATCTCCCTAGTGTGGCTATGGTGGGACGTGTCAAATTTTGGATTGTAGGCAAACAGCAGATTGAGTTAAAGAATGAAAATACCAAACGTTAAGGGAAGTGGCCAAACCACCGAAAGCAGGCATCTTCACCATAAATTAGTTTGTTTATTTATACAGAAAAGATTCAAGATTATACGCTTTTACTTGTTATAGCATTCCCAATTCTTTGTCTTGGTATCTTTTTTGTGGGTAACTGCCAAACCACCACAAAATTCAAGTTTCCATTTTTAACTCTTCAACTTCAACCCAACCCAACCAAATTTATTTGCTTAATTGTGCAGAATCATTCCCTATATCTTTTAGGTGGTTTCATTCGTTCCGAGGTAAGAAAAGATTTTTGTTTCTTTGATTTCATCAACTGAATGATTTACATGAGAAACTGTGTGCCACCCGTTTAACTTCTGGGGTTTGTGGATCTTGTTCATTTTTTAGGTGGGGTGTTTTCTTTTTTCTACTTGATTTTGTGTATAGTGTAAAGCTAGAATCTTTTTTTTTACTTTTATTATATAAATTTGTTTGATAAATGCTTCTCAACTAGAATCTTGACAAAGAGAAGGAATTTTACTTAGTATTCAGGTTCAGAAATGGACAATTTTCTTACTGTGAAATATCCTCATGGCAGGTTTTACTGTTATTTTTCAGTAAAATGCCTCAAATTGGACTTGTTTCTGCTGTTAACTTGAGAGTCCAAGGTAGTTCATCTTATCTTTGGAGCTCGAGGTCGTCTTCTTTGGGAACTGAATGCCGAGATGGTTGCTTGCAAAGGAATTCGTTATGTTTTGCTGGTAGCGAATCAATGGGTCATAAGTTAAAGCTTCGTACTCCCCATGCCACGACCAGAAGATTGGTTAAGGACTTGGAGCCTTTAAAGGTTTGGTTTAAATTCTATAGACTGATGACTTGAATTATCATCTCAAGGCGTATATTCTCTAAAATAAAGGAAGTATCTTGTCATTCAGGTAGTATGCATTGATTATCCAAGACCAGAGCTAGACAATACAGTCAACTATTTGGAGGCTGCATTCTTATCATCAACATTCCGTGCTTCTCCACGCCCAACTAAACCATTGGAGATTGTTATTGCTGGTGCAGGTAATATTCCAGTCATCTATATTTGTAGCATTCGTTTTGCTTTATTTCGAAGGAAGCATTTTATTGTTGTATTATCATTAGAATGTTTATTGTACCTGTACATGCCTTTTCTGATTAACTGTTTTAGACAACAAAATTTGAGGTAATTAAGCTCTTGTCATTTTGCAACTAAATAGAAAGTCCCTGCTGATTGGATTAGGAGCAGTTACACAAGTAGTAAATTTTGACTATTCTGCCATTACTCTCTTTATTTCTGCCGTTATAATGTCGTATCTCTCTATCATATGAGCCATGATAAGTCAGTGAACATGCTATTGATTGAGTGACATGTCCAAATGGCGACTCTGAAGTATTAGAGGTGTATATATCAATTCTCCAGTGCATGAGTGATCCCACTATACCTATAAATTGCAGTATGTGGAGTTCCAAAATTTGAACACCAATTTAAGTTACACAAAAAGGGGTTGCAGTCTTCTAATGCATGCAATCTTTGAGAAAGTGAAGGAGATATATGATAGATCTTCATATTTCATCTTTACAATGCTGGAGCAGTGACCTCTCAGCTACATTGAACTTGTTCATTGACTAGGCTTGCAAAATACTGCACTAGTCTGTAATCAACTAGTTGAAAATTATCTGAATACCTAAAGAAATGTTATTTGCATGAGTTGTTCTATTGTACTACAGAGTATATAATAAAGAATGCTACGCAATGTACTAGATAGCTGTTTCAGATAAATGGAGCTATAACATGTTCTATGATAATTCAACTTTTTGGAATATCAGGTTTGGGTGGTTTGTCTACAGCAAAATATTTGGCAGATGCTGGTCACAAACCGATACTACTGGAGGCAAGGGATGTTCTAGGTGGAAAGGTTAAGAAGACTAAAATATTTCCTTTTCTTTTTGTGTCTTTCCCTATTAGTAGTCCTTTTTGGGGTAGGGTCTGTTTGTTTCATATAAATGTGCTGTCTTTTCTGTGAGATGCTACGTAAACTAGCTGATATCTTTAGTGTTGTACACTATGTTAAGTAGTTTCGAAATAAAAACCCTTTTCTGTTAGTTTGTTCTATGTTTAGATGCATATTTTTCTCTGAAGAACAGATGTCCTTTCTGTCTACTTGCTTTAGTTACATTTGTCTTTAGGTGCAAGTTGGTGTTGGCATATACTTACTATTTGTTCTATGTTTTGATGCATGTTTTAGTTTAACCTTTTTGCCTACTCAATGTCCTTTAACCAAGAGTCTATTTGCATGCTATTTCTATCTCGCATTTTATGCATCTATATGCTTTCATGTGGAAATGGCTAGAATGGATTGTAAAAGCAAACAATTGATTTAGCATTATTCTTTATGTGTTCTAATGTTGAGAATTTATATCTCCCTTTAGGTAGCTGCATGGAAAGATGATGATGGAGATTGGTACGAGACTGGTTTGCATATATTCTGTAAGTTTGACCTTACATTTCAATAATTTTTTGTTAATCTTCTAATATTGTCATTATGATTTTTTAAGATCTTTTGTCCATTGGACATCTCCTGTCCTTGTTTGTTATTTATCTTTTACAAATAGCCTATTATTGTCAGAAAATCTGTATTATGCCTTGCTTCTCCTTTCTCATTTTGATATTCATATAGCGACTCTTACAAATTGGTGCTTGATCTCTTTTAAGTTGGGGCTTACCCAAATATTCAGAACCTGTTTGGAGAATTAGGGATTAATGATCGATTGCAGTGGAAGGAACATTCAATGATATTTGCAATGCCAAGCAAGCCAGGAGAATTCAGCCGCTTTGATTTCCCCGAAGCTTTACCCGCTCCTTTAAATGGTGAGCACATCATGAATAAATTTAGCCCTCTGTAATCATGTTGTCAAACTTCCCTAATAAGTTATTAAATTGATTATTCAATTACACCTTTGGGACTTTACTAACCTTAAAAGAGCATTAAGGTTCATTACTTCTTCATCGGACCTTTTGTGTGCAGCTAAAGTGTTAACTGCTTTGATATAATTTGCAGGAGTTTTGGCCATCCTAAAGAACAATGAAATGCTTACATGGCCAGAGAAAGTCAAATTTGCAATTGGACTCTTGCCAGCAATGCTTGGAGGGCAATCTTATGTTGAGGCTCAAGATGGGATAAGTGTCAAGGACTGGATGAGAAAGCAAGTGCGTAATCAGTTATGTTACTTTTGAAGCATAAACCTGGCTGTATAGTACACAGTTCACACACAAATTGTTCATTTGAGGTGTTAGATTGTCTACCTGCCTTTCTTTTGCTAACAGCATACTTCTAGCAAATCTCAGCAGCAGCAATTTGTTTTGCAGGGTGTGCCGGATAGGGTGACAGATGAAGTGTTCATTGCCATGTCAAAGGCACTTAACTTTATAAACCCTGACGAACTGTCAATGCAGTGCATCTTGATCGCATTGAACAGGTTTCTTCAGGTTAGAATCCTGATCTCACATCCCAAACAAAAAGAGAGATAAAGAAGTAATTTATCTCTTCCAGGTCTCTCATATAACAGGGAATCTCTCACTAAGGAACTTAAATGCGATTGAATGCCCTTAAGTGCATCTTGTTTGGTACCTGACACTACATTGCTGCAGGAAGCATTTATAATGATCGTTTCGAAGATGAAACTTTTGAAGTTACCATCTGTAAAAGAATATACTACTTGGGGTTTGCTGGTTACTTCTGGAGGGAGTGGCTTGCTGCTTTAGATTTCATTTGTAGGGACAGGTTTCTCTAGGTTGAAGGCATATTGTTCGACTGCTGGAGAATTTTTTTTTTATTGACGTACTCTTAGAAGCTTCTACTAGAAGGAGTGGAACTGATTTATGTCAATTTGGACACTTATATTAACCATCCTTCTCCTCCTTTTTCTTTTCCCATTACCTTTCTGAATCATCTTCTGGAACATCTATTTAACTTTTTTCAAATTCTACCATGCAAATGGGCCCCTAGTTAGGATTCCCTGAATCTCATGGATGAAGGACTACTTTACTGATTCACTTTCAAACAGCTCTGTTGTCATCTAATATGCATTTTTATGTCTTAAAGAATTGAAGGTGAACTACTTATAACCTGGAAACAAACAAACAAACCCAGAAAGAACAAGAAATGATGGTGAATGTCTCCACCCAGTTTAGCTTTTCTGATATATTTGATTTATTAATCAACAGGAGAAACATGGTTCAAAAATGGCCTTTTTAGATGGTAATCCTCCTGAGAGACTTTGCATGCCGATTGTTGAACACATCGAGTCAAAAGGTGGCCAAGTCAGATTGAACTCACGAATAAAAAAGATTGAGTTGAATGAGGATGGGAGTGTCAAGTGTTTTATACTGAATGACGGTAGTACAATTGAGGGAGATGCTTTTGTGTTTGCCACTCCAGGTATAATATACATTATACTAGTTGATTCTTCCAGTTTCACGTTCTTAATATGATTTTGTTATTTTTGCTGACTTTTGATGAACCAATTAGTGGATATTTTCAAGCTGCTTTTGCCAGAAGACTGGAAAGAGATTCCATATTTCCAAAAGTTGGAGAAGTTAGTCGGAGTACCTGTTATAAATGTACATATATGGTTAGTGGTGAATATTTTACTTGTTAGTGTTTGTTCTTCGTGTAGCATATCTATGTATGTGCAATGAAATGTCTATACATACGTGGTTATGTTTATAAATGTTGGCATGCATCTCCTCGATCTTGTGTAAATTTCCCTTGAACGAGGAACTTATGGATGTTTCCAAAACTCTGATAGGAAAAAGTGCAAATTTCTGTACATATTTTAATGAGCAGAACTACTTTTGTTTTGGCCATTAGTGGCTGAATTATCTGCTGAAAAGTAAATTCTCAATCATGAGTGCATATGTATCCTTAATATAGTGAAGCAGCTACCATTACTGGTATCGAACCAATAACGATTGTATCAATTAAACTGCAGGTTCGACAGAAAACTGAAGAACACATATGATCATTTGCTCTTCAGCAGGTTAATTTCATTCACTTTATTCTTCCAAAGCAGCTTGTGTGTTGATGACTTCATTTTCATTTAGTTCCCTTCCCCCTCTTCCAGTCTCTTTATTATTAGATACAACATCGAATAAGTTACGACTCTTCCTCTCTCTCGTAAACAGTTGAAACAAAATTTTGTTGTAGAAAAAATAGAGTATCCCTCCCAAGAATGCTCCCAGAAGAACAGTTTTGTGTAAAATAACACATTATAAAGTTTTTGGACGATCGGATATCATAGACATATACAACTTTGATACTATATTTTATTCTTCGCCTCCAGGACTACATCTGGCACAATAGTTAGGAACACAAAAATGAAGACGGATTATCGATTTCCTGCAAGTTTCCTTGTGAATAAAAACATTAGATTCATATCATTGTAAAATGCCACGTTTGATAGAAAGTTAGTGAAATATTTGTTGGTCTAAAAACCATTTCTTTTTGCCCCTCCCCCTTCCCGGTGAAAATCCCTTCTCTAAGCATTAGCCGGTGAGATTCTGTCAAGGTAGATATGACATGTCACGGCAACCACTTCTCCGTGGCATGAAAAATGCACTGGAGATCCAAGTCGTCCACATTTCATCAGCTATATGTTGATTATGTCCCCTTACTTTTTAAATGGAACCTCTGTTGGTGGAGACAAGTTTAATAGAGCTCCTTTTGCAATTCTTAGAATATTGTGTTGTTTCTGATACTTCTATTGGTTCCCTCCCTTAATTTCTGTTTCATATTCATGCAGAAGCTCACTGCTCAGTGTGTATGCTGACATGTCTGTCACATGTAAGGTACTCATCTGTAACCATTCATATTGCTCTCAAATTATTATCTGTGGAGTTATGTATGAATTTGTGTGAATTGCATAATGCTTGTTGGTCTTGTATGAATTCCTGCTGTTGTAATCTTCATTTAGGATGTATAATGATATTGTTTTTTTCTGTATGGAATAGTCAGGACTATTATCCTGTCTGTGCACGGGCCACCACAGGAGGCAAGTTACGAAGGACAAGTAAAGAAATTTTGATGAAACTTAGGCGGGGATTTTTTTTCCCTTTAGCTAATTGTTTAAGAATTTAATGGGATAAAATTCTTTTATTAGCTATTTAGGTTCTTGCTGCCTGGGGGTGGGGATGGAGGGGTAAAAGGGAACTTAATTCAGTGTTACCTGCAGTTTTTGGAAAGAGTCTATAAACCTACTTCTCAGTTTTATTGGTTGTGGAAATGCTGTACAAAATATAAAGCATTGCTGAAAAGCTGGAGAAGTCAAACTTGATAAAAGAGGCTCATGATAGAACACTCAGACAATTGTCTATTGTAAAAATATTTTCCTTTGCTGTGTATAGTCATTATCCCATTCCCTTCATGTGTGTTTTAGGACCCTCTGACATAACTGGCCTCTATGCAGGAATATTACAACCCCAATCAGTCTATGTTGGAATTGGTTTTTGCACCTGCAGAAGAGTGGATATCTCGCAGCGACTCAGAAATAATTGATGCTACGATGAAGGAACTAGCAACACTTTTTCCTGATGAAATTTCGGCAGATCAAAGCAAAGCAAAAATATTAAAGTATCATGTTGTCAAAACTCCAAGGTAATATAGCATTTGTCTTTCAAAGTTGCTCATCATGATATGGTTTTTCACTCTTCATATGAGTATATTTAGACCATATTTGAAAGTCCTGCATTTGCTAGAATCGAGTTCAAATGGAATCTATGTATGAATCCTGATTGATCTGCTTTTTTTCTATCAGGTCTGTTTATAAAACTGTGCCAGGTTGTGAACCCTGTCGGCCCTTGCAAAGGTCCCCTATAGAGGGGTTTTATTTAGCTGGTGACTACACGAAACAGAAATACTTGGCTTCAATGGAAGGCGCTGTCTTATCAGGAAAGCTTTGTGCGCAAGCTATTGTACAGGTTAGTTCTCCCTGGTTGTCATCAGTTGTTTCTTTCATACGTGGTATGCTTGATTATATTCGTCTTTGTTATTGTAGAGAATTGTAGAACCATTTCTTATGCATTAGTACATTAGGTAGCAGTCTGTTTCTGTAAGCCTGTTTCTCGTAAATTTGGTGGGAGAGAGGGGTTGTCAACTAGTACAGCTTTACTTCTGGCAGTCCTTCTTTCTCTCAACCTGTACCTGCAACAGAAATTGGACGTCAAACACGCCTTTTACTTATACTAATTCTGCCTAGAGTAATGGTTTCTCCAACCAAATTTAATAGTTTGTGCACACACCAGTTAAGTCCAAGGAGTGCCGTATTCCTCCATTCTTAATTATGGTCTTGGTTTGAACCCTTGGAAAAGGAGAAAATCTTGGAGGGAGCATTTTCCCCTTTAAACGGGCCTTATGTGGCGCAAAACCAGATTAGTCGGATGAGTGAGTTTTGAATACTGGACGGTTTAAACAAAAAAGAGAAATGGCACACAGATTGCAGCGTTGTGTGATCTTAGAACCTCAGTAGTAGCTTGATATATGCAGAGGGTTGTGTTTTGTCATGTTTTATTACACCTATACCTCTATATTTTGCAGGATTATGAGTTACTTGTTGGCCGGAGCCAAAAGAAGTTGGCGGAGGCAAGCGTAGTTTAGCGTTGTGGTTATTATTTTAGCTTCTGTACTAGTAATTTATGATGCAAGAAGCGTTGTACACAACATATAGAAGAACAGTACCAGGTGAAGCAAGTGCAAGTAGGAGAAATGTTAGGAAAGCTCCTATACAAAAGGATGACATGTTGAAGATTAATTAGCATTCTTTAATCCCAAGTTTAAATATAAAGCATATTTTATGTACCACTTTCTTTTTCTGGGGTTTGTAATCCCTTTATGTGTCCTTGTGCAATCTTTACGTTAGTTAATATCTATGGATATTCTATTATCTTACATTAAAGATCCAACTATACAACTATGACCTTTGTATTTGGTGGCGAAACCAGAAATTCTAATAATGAAAAAAAAAAAAAAAAATTATAAATGGGAATTCTACAAAACATATATATACATATAAGGATGTCTTTCCATTTCAGACAGAAAAGGCCCGATTGCTATAGATATCCAAGAGTAATAGATCAGTGAAAGCTTCCGAAATGGGCTCTTTGCCACATAATAGACACGGTTTCCCATAATTCAATTGAACTGCTTCACCTGCCGTTGGTATCCATAGTAAATTGAGATTAAAAAAAAAATAGGCTTAAGTTATACGGAGCCTCTTAAAGTTGTTTGCGTATTTCACTTGTAACATTTTAATTAAGATTTGTACCTATTAAACACTTTTATTGTTCAAAATGAATATCTATTACACATTTTTTACTGACATGACAAAGAATATGTAATACACATATAGTGAGCGCGTGAAGGGATATTATAGCTCCTTTTATTTTATTTTTAATCTCTTTCTTCTTCTTTCTTTTGTCTCTTTCTTCTTCTTTTTTCCATAGCCGTACTCTTCCAACACCACCACCATCCCGCCATTGCCGCCGCCTCCCCCCACCATCATCTACCCTTCTCTTCTCTCTTTTCTTCAGCCACTTCTCCCTCTCCCTTACCATTGTCGATTTCATCTGGAGAACACCATTACATTTCTTCCTCCATTTTCTTAAAAATTTGGCAGTCATTATCTTATTCACCGGAAAAAATGGATACCCACACTATCACTACTCTATTCCTCCCTCCCTCCCTTTGTTCTTCCTGAAAAATAAATATCTAAACCCAAATGTATCATATCTTTTTAAAATCAGATCTGAAAAAAATTAATAGTTGAATTACGAGGAACGATGATGATGACGGTGAGTGGAGGGCGATAGTTTGAATAAAGGAGTTGCACATTTTTTTACCCTTGACCTTTATGAAGCTTTGAACCTGCTCAATTATTAGTTGATTATAAATCTCTCTATACTCCATTAATACATGATTGAAGTTGTGAACGAGTAAAATCCTTTAGCTTAGCACAGATAAAGACGAAACACAGTGAACGAATTGAAGGTTCATGGTTTCAAAATAGTTTTTCTTTTTTTTCCCCTCAAATTTCCACATGTATGTCGTTAATTTGCCACATCACTACACACATATAACATTATTAATTGATTGTCAAAAAAGTGTTAAATTCAAACGGGTAAAAGTGTTCAATAGGTATTCACCTTAGTTGGGATGTTCAAATGAAATATGCAAACAACTTTGAAGGATTCTGTATGACTTAAGCCAAAAAAATAATATAACAAACAAACTATTCCATATCATTTTATTTAAGCATTCTCCCTTTTCAACTTAATATGTAATTATAAGTGAGGTGTGGAGAGAGTGATGTGCACTTAGTTTAGCTATGAAGTAGAGATTGAAGTTGGGGCCAAGTAATTAGTAAAGCAAAGTAGATTATATATATTATGATTAGTCAACTGCTGCTCACTTATGGGGATGGGGATGGGGATGGGGATGAGGGTAACTTTAGCTACACTCTTGGGCATACACTGTATTTGGATAAGAAAGGTTGGAAACAATCTACAAAAAAGGGAATGTTCTTAGAAAAAGCCTCTTTTGGTTCACTGAATGTGTACTCTCTTCTTCTTGTCCTAATTGCCGCTTCACAATTTTCTTCTTTCATTACAAAATCTCTCCAATTTCTTGGGAATACAATTGTGATTTGTGATTAAAGATTGAGATATTTCATTTGATCTTCTTTGGGTTTATAACTCACATATTATTCCACCGACCCATTTTGTCAGATTTATTCAGGATTTTGTAGGCTCCAAAATCCAAGTTAAATCATTTTGAGTTTATGGATTTTGAATTTTACAAAAAAAAATTTGGTTCTGAGACAATTTTAACACAAAACTACCGAACCCACACCGTTGTAAAAATTATGCAAGTGATAAAGATATGAAGATACCAAGTATCTTTAGCAGGGAAGATAGAGATATGAAGTATAAGTTAGGGTACCAATGGTAGGGTTAGAGTGCAGCAGTCAATTGAGCTAATCGTATAAACTAGTAGAGAAAGATCTCTGATGAGCTGTATCATATCTTTTTCTTTACAACACTTGGACATAATGATGAGTAGATCTATTGAGATTTGAGGTCCTAACAATTAAAATTTGAATTATTGTTATTTGCAAGTATAACAAGATTAGTAGATAAATAAATGAGTAATATCCCACCCAGCTCGGTTTCTTCTAATTAAATGAAGGTAACATTTCAGTTTCATGAAGAGGTACATAAAACAAATCTCTAAGGAGACTAATGAGTTGAGATTTCATATTATTAAAACAATAATAATACTCATAACATAGTTAAAGGCAGAGTGGGTTTTGGACGTTACCTCCAATTGATGGTTGAGATCAACCAATTTTGAATAATATTGAATACGAGAGCAAATGACTAAATGGTCCCTAAACTATCCTAGTAGGTCTAAAATGGTCCTTTAACTATACAGTTGACGGATATGGTCCTTTAACTATTCACCCTTTTGTCAAGTTTGGTTTCCATCCACTTTTTAAAAAAACTGTTAGTTAACACCGTTAATCTGTTAAGTCAATCTGTATTGACTTTCTTTTTCGTCATTTCTTTTGTCCATTATCTCACTATTTCCTCACTTTTTTTCTCAATTCTTTTCTTTATTGTCTTATTGCAATTAAGTCGTTGGTCGTTATTTCATGCGAGTTAAAGCAAAATGCAAAGTAGCGGACACAATTGAGAAAATATTGTGAGCAAAAATACGATTCTATTTTCATGTTAATAATCGGTCATTACATCAATGAAATTGCATAAAATTGCAGAAAAATTCAAAAATCAGCAACTAAATTGAACTATAGTGCTCTGTTTTCAACAATTGTTGTGCAGAAAATAACTTAAACTACAACAAAAAATAGCAGCTATCAAACTTTGATCAAATTGCAGCATCAGAACACCCAAAAAAAAAAACAGCTCCCAAAACGTCACCAAACTGCTGCACATACAGCTCCAAAAACGTCACCAAACTGCTGCACAAACAGCAGCACCAACCACCAAAAATCAGCACCAAACTGCACAAAACACAGCTCCAAAAACGTCACCAAACTGCACAAAAACAGTTCCAAATTGAGAGAGAATGTGTACTGAAGGACGTTTGTTGACGGTATTCATAAAAAGTGGATGGAAACCAAATTTGACAAAAAGGTGAATAGTTAAAGGACCATATCCGTCAACTGTATAGTTAAGGGATTATTTTAAACCTACTAGGATAGTTTAGGGACCATTTATGTCATTTGCTCTTGAATACGACAACAATAACAACATATCCAATGTAGTCCAAAAAAAGAAGTAAGAAGGTACAAGAAACAACAAAACAATACAAATAATTGAAATCTTCATATAGTAATAGGAATCAAAGGATAAAAAAAACTAATATTACGACTACTAATATGAACGGATAACAAGACAACACACTGGTACCTACATAACAAAAATAAAAAATAAAAAAGAATTATTGGCCGTTGGAACCATGGTGGAACCAGAGTTGGGAAATCTGGACTCGAACTCCAAAAGGTACAGTGAAATAGCCGACATTGTGTTTCAAAATCCCATAGGGATGCCTTGTCCAGATTAAGCAACCCTCCTTTTCTCACGCCCACTTTACCACTTTTCTAATCAAACACACACAAAACCAAAACACACGTAACTACAAATTATAACAATCATCCCTTGAATTCCAATTTACTATTGTAAAATACATACCCACGTTCACTCCTCTTTCTCCAAGATTTTAAAACTACTGCTTCTTTCCATGCAAATCCCCCCTGTTTTCAAAGTGACCATGTTCATTGTTTACCCCCCTCCCCCCACCCCCTTGGTTGATTTCTTGGTATAAATACTTTGTTCCTTTCAACATTTTTCCATCAGGGTCCAGCTCCAATTGAGCTTTTTTCCCCTTATTACTACTCTTTTCTCAATCTTTTTCTTTCTTCTCCGCTCCCAAAACCAAAAGTTATCACTAGTAATCAAGAATTAATCATGGCTGATCAACAAGTAAAGCAAGTGTCATCATACAGGAATGGATCATCAAAGAAAAAGAACAACATTTCAAGGAAGTGTGCTTCATTGATTAAAGAACAAAGAGCCCGGATTTACATCCTCCGCCGATGTGCCACTATGCTTCTCTGTTGGTATATTCAAGGGGATGAATAAGTTCGTCAATCCCAAAATTAACTCCGCAACTACTACTACCACTACTTCAATTAAACGTACAACAAAAATAACCCTACTCTACATCGTCTACCTTGTTTCCATATGTGCTTTCCCCTTTTTTTGGCTCCATCCATCATTTTCACGTGCTTGATCATGAAAAAGAATCTGGAGGACGTGTTGAAGATATAATTAAGTAAATAAATGTGTACTCTCTCGAGATAGTCACACACTTCAACACGCCTACCTACTCAGGCACTTGGTCGTATTGGTCCTGTTTGTCTTCCGTAGTTTCTTAGAAGTCTGCCTAGTTAATCTTGTCTTTTTGGTCGTGTACCACTTCACATTTTTTATCCAATGGATGTAAAACTCTATTGGGTTTTTTTGGTACATGAACAAATTACAGGGGAAACTTGTAGATGGGCACTTTGAAACAGAGGTTTTTGGACAAATAGGGTAAAAAAATGGATGGGGAAGGCATTTCCAAGCATATGGTGACACAAAGCTGTTCTATATAATCTGAAAGGCTATTTTCATGTTTTACTATGTAACAAGTGTATATGTAATTGTAATGCAATCCACAATGTTTTTTCTAGTATGTCTGGAGCAAATATAGAAGCTCAATAAATATCGACAATTGAATAGTAATTCAAACATCCATAGTGATGTGCTAGCATATTTACTACTAGTATGATTGTATAAATAAGGAGGGCCGCGATGGCAGCCCTAAATGGAATAAAAGAAGGGATTGTATGTTTAGTCGTCTTTTGTGTGATGAAATTGTAACAATTTTTTTTTGGATCAAATATTTCTCAAGAAGTTAGTTTTAGGGAGGCATGCATAAGACTTAAGAGTGTCGTTGGATTTGGTCATCAACATGCTGCTGCTATCTTATATTGACAGATGAGACACTAGCTAGCTAGGTTGAGCCAACCTGGTTCTACTATGTTGGTTCAATGTGAGAAGATATTTTCATGGACAATTAGTAAACGGTTTAAGGTTGAGATTTTAACAGCTAATATAATGTCTCAATCACAAGCTTAGTTATAATCCGTTGTTGCCCATATACAAAAAGATTTGGAGTTGAGAGAGATTTTTACTTGTAGGAATATTTGATATTATGTGTAACTGGATCATGCAACATTCATAGGCTGTTTACTAGCTGATCTGTTTCAATCACCTGAAAGTCAACTTAGAGAAATTTAAAAACAAAATATAATCCACAAGCAATATTTGAACAAGTATTTTGTTCCTCAATGTGTTACATGTAAAAGGAATCTTTACTTCCAAATAATAAAAACTACCCTCGATGCCATTTGTCACATAAACATAAATACTAGTTTTATTGTGCTAAAATAAAGCATTTATTCCCTTACCCTTGAGTAGCTATAAAGCATATAGTGGGCTCTAAAATTATAATCGTCGCCTTCCAAAAGTTGATAAATTCCCCTACCAATGTAGACAGAATCAATGCAGTGGAATTTAAAGTCCTCTTATTAAATTTGTTATAAGCATATTCGACTTTTAACTTCCAAGGTTATTGGTCATCATAAAACTTCTTCTTCCTATCTCTCTATCTGAAATTGATGGATTTTTTTAAAATTTATAGTTGATGTTTATGTTAAGTCAACAAATATATGACATGTATTAGCACATGCATTTTTATTCCGTAAGTATAAAATCATTTCATCATGAAACTAAATAGGGTATTTTTGAAAAGGTTAAGTTGAATAACTAACTATATTAACAAAGCTACTTCTACCCCCTCAAAATCTATACTACTATCTTATTAAGTTGGAAAATATGGGTAAATTGGTTTGGAGTTTGGGGTTCATTTGCATATAACCTGCTTGTGGAAATGCCCGAACCAGTTTTTGCATAACTTGTCAGAGCTGAAATTAGAGCATAACTGTTAAATGGTTAAGGTAAATTTGTGCTAACATCAATTCGGTATTCTTATTTTCAGTACTTTCCCATGTACACATAAACATGTTGTCCTACAACCAGAAACTGTTGAACCCCAAAAAGAATATGCTATTTGGTACTACTACTTTTTTCTTCTGTTTGCTTTTACTATAGATTGAATGCTGGCTTTCCATGACTACTTTATCCCTGAACCTCTAGGGAGTTTCTTTCTTTTTGCATGATTGCATATGTTATGGGATTTTTGTGCAAGTATCTTCTGCATTGGAGTTACATTCTTACACATTACTGAATTAGTTGAATCTCCATATCTTATTCCCAGATACTAATGCTGCCTAAGTTTGTGATCTTTAACTTGCTAAATGTCTAACATTACCTGTCATCCAATGTTAGCCATGACGCAAAATCGTAAATGTAATTTATTGAGGAAATTGTTCACTTTATACATTTATTCCTATATGTTAACTTCCTACGTGTAAAAAGCAAAAGTTCACCTATACAGACACTCACATCTACATCAAATTTATGTGTACCACCACCTTATTTAGGTGCTCCCTGGTTGGATACTACTCTGTTGAGCCACTCAACCACTTCTGCTATAGTTGGCCTTTTGAAAGGATTCTGGCTGACACACATACAGGCAACATCAAGCACTTGAAGCATATCTTCTTCGAAACCCTTGTCTCTCAGTATAGGATCAAATATTTCTTCTTGTTTACCCTCATTTCTCATTAGGTGCACCCATACAACCAATTCCCTTGACATCTTTGGTTTGCTCATGTCCACAGGTCTTCTGCCAGCAAGGAGTTCTAACATCACAACTCCAAAACTATAGACATCTCCTCTCAAAGTGGCTATCCATGATTGACTATACTCTGGTGGAATGTAGCCGAGGGTACCAACCAGTTCAGTGGTGACGTGAGTTTGGTAAGGAAGAATCATTCTGGACAATCCGAAATCTGCCACATGTGCTTTAAACTTTTCATCAAGGAGGATGTTACTGGACTTTATGTCACGATGAACAATATGTGGTTCACATATCTGATGCATGTAAGCCAGCCCACAACTTGCCCCCTGTGCAATCTTCAGTCGAGTTGGCCAATCAAGTAGGAATGCTCCATCAGTTTTCTCGTGCAACCAGTAGTCCAGACTTCCGTTTTGCATATAGGAATAGATCAGCAACCTACAGCCATCATGCACACAGTAACCTTGAAGAGAGACCAAATTCTCATGTTGGGCAGTGGATAAAACTTCCACCTCTGCTTTAAATTCTCTTTCAATTAAACCCATATCTCCTGAAAGTTTCTTAACAGCGAGCGTAGTTCCATCTGCTAAAGTTGCTTTATAGACCAGACCAAAGCCTCCACAACCTACTATGTTTGCTTGGTTGAAGTTATTCGTGGCTCTCAGAATGTCAAAAATTGTGAGATCATTAATCTGATCCTTATTGGTTGGAAACATAACAAGCATGCTGTTATCCTTTCCAATCTCAGCAGACAATCCAGAAGTGGAGTTGTAGGACACAATTTCCAAGTCATTTTTCTCGGCGTCACCTCTTGGAAGGATCCTCCTCTTGGAGAATATCCAGAATGCTATGATGATGACTGTGAAGGCAATGCCAAAGGAGATCCCTAGGATGAGTCCAATTAAGATTTTCCTTTTTGCGGTTTTTCTAACTGCAGAAGGTTGTGTAGTTCCTGATCGATCAGGGCAAGGGTGCTGCAGGATTTGACCACACAGTCCTGGATTACCTAAGAAACTAGTGATAGGAAATGTGTCAAACTGACCTCCTGTTGGAATAGGTCCCTCAAGATTGTTGTGAGCAACACTGAAAGAAGACAAAAAATGAAGACCCTTGAGTGAAGAAGGAATTTCACCTGAGAGGTTGTTGGCAGAGAGGTCTAATTTCTCCAGATTAGTGAGGTTGGATATTGTTTCTGGAATGTTTCCTGTAAAGTTGTTCTTGCTCAGATCAAGAACATGAATGTACTTCAGCTGGCCAATCTTAGTTGGAATATTGCCATCAAGGTTGTTGTTTCCAAGGTAAATAGCTGGTGGCAGGTTTGACAGTAGATTATATTGCTGATTTGAGGCATTGTTTGGCTGAACAAACACAGGCAATTCTAAAGCACTTCTGTCGACCTGATCAGCAGCCTCTTGTGATGCGAGTCTTTGCAGTTGAGTAAGTTCAACTGGGAAGCCTCCATATAGAAAATTCTGAGACAAATCCAGGTAAAATAGATTCTGTAAAGTCCCCAACCAACCTGGAATTTTGCCTGTGATTTGATTCATAGAAAGGTCTAGAACCTCTACCCTCCCAAGTTTAACCAGCCATGTGGGTATCTGTCCGGTGAAATTACAACCACCTAAACCCAGAATTTGGAGATTTTGAAAATCTTCAGACCCAATCAAGTTCTCATTATCAGGCAACGTTTCATTATAAAAGTTTTTGGTGAGGATTAGTGTGGTAAGATTCTTACAACCCTTAAGGACTTCTATTGCCCCTGCAAAATTGGTTAGGCTGTTATTGGAAACCGAGAGGAAGGACAGAGCTTGTAAAGACGTTATGCCAGGCAAGATATCTCCTGTCAGATAGTTAGTAGCCAGACGGATTGCAGTTAATGACCTGCATGAAAAAAGGCTTTGTGGAATGCTTCCAGTGAAGAAGTTATTTCCAAGGTCGATTATGCCAAGTCGACTAAGGTTGGAGAAATCAAGACCTGAGAGTTCACCTTCCAAGAAGTTGACCCTTAAATTGAGCACAGTGAGATGGGTGCAAGTCATCAGCGATGGCGGCACAGTGCCATTTAGATTGTTTATATGGAGGAGCAACTGTTCCAATCTAGAGAGCCTTCCAATATCTTGAGGGATCAAACCTGTCAATTCATTGCCATAGAGTGCGAGGATTCTGAGGTTGACAAGGTTGACAATGCTTTCTGGGATGGGTCCAGAAAATTTATTGCCAGGTAAAGAGATTTCTTGCAGTGTTGACACACTATAAATATCATCAGGAATGAATCCCGCAAGATGGTTGAATCCTGCTCTCAAAGTAACCAAACTGGAGCAACTCCCAAACCCTTGGGGCATCTGGCCCCTGAAGTCATTGGAAGTGAAATCAAGAACTCTGACAGCGGCTGAGTAGCTGCAAATAAAGGAGGGTATTGGACCAGAGAAGCTATTGTTGCTAATATCGAAACTCTCTAAATTAATTGCTGGCTCGAGAAATGACGATAGAATTGTCCCATTGAAGTGGTTACTAGAGAGATTTACTGTCTTGATGGGTGATGTTAATCTATCTGATAGCGGCAATCGTCCTGATAAACGGTTATAACTCAAGTCAATGATCTGCAAGCTACTAAATGACTTGAAAAATCCATCTGGGAGGGGACCAAAAAATCGATTATTTGACAGGCTGAGTTGAGAGAGTTTGCTCAAATTTGCAATAGCAGGGGTTATGTTTCCAAAAAGGCTTCTTGAGGGAAGCCAGAGAGTGGTTACTCGGCCATTATCATCACAACCAACACCTTCCCACAAGGTGCAGCAATCCACGGAAGAGGACCAATTCAAAGGAGAAGGTGAAGAGATACCAACAGAGAATGATAACAAAGAGTCACGATCAAGCTGATTGCAAGAAGCATGACAGATGGTAGCAATAGAAGAAAGAAGTAGAACAACTATCAATATTATTGGATAGAAAGATTTATGGTGGGGTAAAGAAGAAGAAGAATGAAAGGAAGTAAGAAGCATGGCTGCTCGAAATTGATGATATGTCAGACCAGATTGGTGGCGGCTGTCTTTATTATCCATGATCATTATTATTTTTAGACAACTAAAGATGAAGAAGAAAGACAGTTGAAGATGCCAAGATACTCCAATCAACCATGTGGGTATTTTTTTGGCAATTCTTTTTCCTGTTGATCGTGCAGACTTTAGTCTAACCCCATGAAGAGAAGAGAGAGAGTGTAGTTGATGTTGACAAGGTGCAATTTTTATGTAGCAAAAAGGTGAGGTATGAGTTTTTGAAATAAAGCGTTTACTTTTGGGACGGCTAGATAGATAGATGGCTGGTGGACTTTGTTTATTCTATGGATATTTGAAAGCGTGTAATATACGTGGGAGAGAGAGAGAGAGAGACTTTACCATACTATTCTCCTCTCCTCTCCTCACTTCCTCCATATTTATGCCCCCACTTGCACTAACTAACAGATTATATTATGGCTTCTCAAAAGTAGCTTTTGCACCTATCAGCAATTATGGATTTGTTGCTATCCTATGACCTATGGGTAGTAATATTTGAGAGGTGGAAAATGTTTCAGATAATAAAGCCAGACCTTTAGAGATGGAGGAAGAGTCGTCACTTACTCTGTCTTTTTTCCTCTCTTTTGGTTTTTGTTTTTTTTATGTAACTGACTTTTCTCTGTATACAGATGTATTATAGTCACATGTTATGTTCTTCAACTGTGTATATATACATTATTTGGCATCGTGTTGATTTTAAAAAATAAATACATCACCTGATCCGTTGACCATTCAATGAGTTTCCCGATCCATCCAATTATTTTATTTGTTTTACTTCGACAAGGGAGTAAAAATATAGCCAACTAAACATAATTGTTAGTAATATATAGTAAAATAAGGATTGATTATCTGGTTGATATAGACAACTTTCAATGTCTGCTTATTGGAAATTCCAAGAAAGGTAGAGTCCTGAATCCACGGAGTTTGACACCGTCTCAAGTCATCATCTAGAATTTTTTTTTTTTATAAAAAGGTGTAGAGTAATTTTTTCCAGAACAGACTAAAAAAAATCTTTCTTTGGCCAATCGATGCTGCTAAGGGACCTCAACTGTTGTGATACATAATCTTGAAAACCAAATCCAATTTATTTCAAGTGGAGTCGTCATTTTCACCCTTTGAATAATCATAATCCATTACCGTGCACTGAGTGTGTACTATTTTTGCGCATGATGGTGAGAGGAAAGGGGATCAAATAATTGTTCAAAAGTCAATAATAATAATCATAACAAATAATCCCCTGTGATTTTGTCAAAGGAATTATTATGGCTTATGAGTATAGTGGGGGGAACACCATCAGATAGGAATCGCACACTAGGCAAACACTTTAGCAAACATATATATCTCATACAGGAACACCCAATATCTTCTCACATAACAAATTTAAGTTTATAGTATAACAGTTGGACCATGTCACATGGTAAAAGTTAAACCACATGAAACAAAACGTTTCAAAGTTTGTGCTTTTAAAAATAAATAGGCTCTTTACCACGCGAATTCAAATTATTCAGTCACTTGAGCCCAACCACCAAAGTTTACCAATTTGTAGAGACCTGAAGACTAAAGAGAAGACTGTCCCATTTTCAAACCAAATGTTCCTTGGCAGATAGAAGCAGATGCTAACAACTTATTCGAGTCCAGTCAAAGGTCAGAGTCAGACCATCTTCCTTTTCCATCTAATTTTGATCTACCAGAAATGCTGAAACTTACTCTTATCCAGTGAAAACCACTGCATCTTCTTTGCATCCTGGACCACATTTTATCCATGTATGTATTCAAATATTAATTGCACAGCAGATTTCCCTTCTTTTTTCTTCTCTTTTCCTTTTCAATTATGTTAAATGGTTTTTTTTTTTTTTTTGGGGGGGGGGGGGGGGNTTGCATTCAATAGGTATGTAGGTACAGCATTACATCATTTTCACTTGAACTCCAATAGTTCACAAGACAACAAATGAAAAACACCCTAGTGTGCTAGAGTGAAGTGAAAAAATATCTGCTTGCAACACATTGATATCAAGCAGAGACATCTTGGATTTCTATGGATTTTTTTTTTACAATTATTACATCTCGTAACACTAACATTTGGAACAACAATTTGAAGAAAGAAAGAAAAGAATAAATATATGAGACTTATACCTTCACCCCTTCTATTTTTTTTTCTCCAAGTGGAAGACTAAAACCAGCTTTCTTGCATTGCTGGGAATAATTGGATTTGTTTGTCTGCTAGAGAAAAAGGATACAACATGGATAAACATTCAAGAAGTCAATACCGAACTACTTTGAACATATCGTTGTAACAAGCAAGTCCCTTCATTCCTCCATCCCAAACATCATTTGGGTAGTGCAGCTGGCCAGCCTCATTGATGTTCATTTCATTGCCAGGAGTCGAGGTGCTCATTAGGCCGAGGCATGGGTAAAACCATGGCTGCTTAGTCTGCATCTACACCAAGTCCATTGCAACAAAGATTAATTACCAATTTTTGTTATCTTGGGATTTGGTTATATAATGACAGTGGTCAAGACGAGCAAGATCTTAACTCATCAAAGCCTCAACTCACCAATGTCAGAACAAACATTTCATATTTGCAAGTCCCACTTAAAGCCTAATATGCAGCTAAAGAAAGAGGGGATGAGAAAAGGGAATCTACCATTAAACAAAACTCATTTCAGGACTCATTAAGGGTGACCAAACAGTGATGATCTTTGTACCCCTTTTTCTCCTTTCTAATTTATGAACACGATCTACGTTAATGTTTAGTTTGCATGAATATCATGGCAATTTAAAACTAAGTTCAAGAGAGTGAAAATCATTCCTTATTAATCAAATGCTTAAACCTTGGTGGTAGTAGATAAAGCCAACAAGTTTTGCACAAAAAAAGTAATGATAATGAAGCCATGTGAAAGGAGAAACAGCAAAGTGCTCAACTGTGTATTAGAAAATTATTAAGGAAATGGATTTTAAAGGATGCTCAGGCTTCAAAGGGAACAATGAAAAAAGAATGAAACTAGGGACCTACCATTGGATGGATCAACGTGTACAAAAAAACTTGCAGCAACAATCAGATAGCATAGGATCAGCATCAACCCTTTAAAATAGTTTGATGTGCCTTCCTACATTGTGTAAAAGCAACATCAGAAGTTAGCGACAAGCCTACATTTGACGGTCCAGGAACCAAGTTTACAGGGAAATATGAACAATTTTCTTTTCTTTGTCTTTTTTCTTTGGGGGTGGAGGGGTGAGGTGGGGGAGGGAGATGAAAGTGAGGGATGTTAAGAAAGAACTGGGTAGAATGCCGAACCTGCAACATGAATGCCACGACTAGCACTGTGATGAAGAGTGTAGCGGTCTCGAATAATTGGAAATTCAAGTCCATGGGCTTTCCCATAAACCAACCAACGACAACGCAAAACGGTATCTGCATTTTCAACAGCATGAGATATGAAATTATCAACTAAATGCATAAACTCTATCATCTTTCTTGAATAAATATAACCTGGCTTCCCCAAATTTAACAGTGACACAGAAATACTATGTGCTCTCAGGAGAAATAGGAAGGTCCATATAAGGATCTCTAAATATTTTTCTAAAAAAAAAATAAAAAATTATCCCACAATTTAAAAAGCTATCTCGGATAGTTGGAATGCATTAAATGTCTTACCACAAACATTGATATCTGAGTAGAAGACCCAATTGCAACTCCAAGTGTGATGTCCTGCCAACAAGGATACATTAGTAACTGTTTTGGAGCAAAAGAGAAAGCAGATATAGTTTTATAAGAACTCACAAGCTTATCTTTCATTGCGAACATGATTGCGCTGGCGTGTTCTGCCGCGTTTCCTACAATTGGAAGCAAGATGACACTAATAAAGGACATCGGCATGTTCAACGAGTCAGATGCACCCTGAAAGAATATTAGTGAAATAGATAAATTACCATGAAGAAACAAAAAATTGCCACTAAAGGATTAAAAGCTAATATTGAGCCCTTTTGCATTATGCACATAGCTCAACTTTATTAGGTGCTTATGGGAGACTATAAATCAATTAAGCCAGAGTTAAATAAAGCTTCTCTCGCAACTATGACATTGCATTCAAAACTTTTCTTGCTCTATATCTTGACTAAATGCTGTTTTTATATTTTAGAGTTCTGGGCTGCTTCCTCACATGGTTAAAAGAAGGGACAAGCCCCGTTCATTTTGTGTGGCTCTATCTTGTCATTCTTTACCTGGTGAAGTAGGAATACACCTAGTTAATTTTCTACTGATCTACTGGTTCTCTCAATTACTGCTCTGTCAACATTTTAAATTGCTTACTACATTATAGTATCTTTTTTAATGTTCAAATATATATTTTATTTTGTATCTTGTGCATACACATATGCACTAGAATCTATGGATTATGTATTTTTGTTATGTGTTGTTTCCTGCTCTTCAGCAGGTTAGCATTTTTTAAAAATAAATCTAATCTCCCACCCCAGCTTGTGCGCACCTCAATTACCCACCAAGTGGCTGCCTCCAACAACACAGGCACCAGGTACTTTGAAGCCACACCCTTGGGTGCTTAATAGTTACTAATATTTGTTAAATATTTATGATACTATATCCAACTATTGTCATGTTCCATTAATTATTTTCATGCCTTGATGTCTTCACGTGCATGCTCAACATTACCCCCTTGTGGATCTGTGCTACATAGATTCATTTTCTGATCTAATTTTCCTAAAGGCAAATTAAACACTTTTGTTTCACTTTTAACAGACCCTCGGGACGAAGGACACACAAATTGAATCCCTAACTTCCATTCACAATTCCCATGTCCAATAAGTAGCGAACCTTTTTGTAGTGTGGGCTTTCCAGTGGAACCAAAAGGCATCATGAGTATTGGACAAGAAAAATTAAGGCAGTCAATTTCTGGAGGTCTACTGCACGAGGTTATTTATTATCATGTAATTTTTTCTCTGATAACCTTAAAAGGAAACATCTAAAACTAAGTAGGAGGTAGATATACCTTTATAAAACTGGTATATAAAAACAGCTTACCGTAAAAGAAAAAGAAAAGGGAAAAGAAAGGGAAAAGGAGGAAGGCAAATAGATCACCTCGATGGCATCTACTAGATATCCAGACAGCACTGATATCCATATTGTCAAAACAGCAAGCCACCCAATAGCTTCCCACTGGGTTATCTCAGGCGCCTCTTCCTCTTCAGAATCTGCTGAATTGTGTTCTTCATCCTGTATACATATCAGAGAAACTATTAGATCTGACAAATCATTTACAGCAATAAAAAATAACAATCACATATTTTGGTATAAATTCATCTCGAAAACTATCCGAAATATGTGCACTCTTCAGACCTCATATTAGACATTTGATTACTACAGCGAAAAACATAATGTAGTGAAACAGAAACAGGGAACCTAAGGAAAATCAGACAGCCAAAATTAGACCATCTACCTCACTCACAGATCTATACAGATTTGGTTGAATCTTGAGCTGAAAGAATAGGTAGCTTGCATATGCTACCAGCATTATGCAACTGCTAAATCTTGAAAGAGCCAACTGTGACTTGCCAAAATGCAATTCCGTGTGGGTGAAATGAAGTACAGCTGGAAATAACAAACCCATGACTGCCATCAACAATAATCCTGAGTTCACAATGGCAGCAGCCTGAAACATTTCAAATTCAATGACTGTTTACACATTAAAGCAGAGAGGCACTTAATGGCTACATTATGATAAGAGATCACACTGAACCATTGCTCATTAAATGTGAATTGTATTGTATTAACTTTCAGTTTTATTTAATTCATCAATAAAAGGCCGTTGACTTCATTACAGATGTATTCAAGGACGTGAGTAGATGACTCAGAAGAATATGATCACCTTATTGAACACCTGAACTTTCTGGTGATGAATAATTCCACCACTGAAGAAGGCACAGCCAAGCACCAACAGCATATTTGATAAAATGGAACCCAGCAAGGACTGTTTAACAACCCGCATCATTCCATTGTTCAATGCATATAGCGAGATTATCATTTCAGTTGCATTTCCAAATGTAGCATTCAGAAGGCCCCCAACTATAAATCAGAAAAAAATAGTGTGCTGATAAGAAAACGATAAATACGTGGTGGGAGTGGGGTGCGGTCATGGGCTCCACAGATTAGACACAGCACACATGTAACTGACTCGTTTCAACAAATATACAATGTACAATATCAAAACAACATGATGCACTATTCCACCAAAGGTCAATGAGACAAAGTTCAAGCACTGCAAAGCATAAAAACCATTTTAAAAGATACAAGAAACTGACGACCAATCCAACTGGCTTCAGTAAGGAAATCAGTAACATATGAGCAATTATTCAGAAGCTTGCTAAGTAATTTCAAAGGAACAGACAAAAGCAAAATACTTCAGCCAGCCTGGATAAAGAATGAAATAGCTTGTGTATAGTGACTCTGTAAGATCTTATGACGTCTTTCCTTTTTTCCTTTTAATAAGTGCATGAGAAACTAATTCACAATTATACAGCAGTGCAGCAGGTTTCTCACAAGCCTTCTCAAACAAAAGAGAAAAATCTAAGCGCAAAGAACATGGTAAACATGTTGCAGCAGTGTTTTTCCATCAGAACTTCCACTAAATGATACTGCATTAAATCATCCCCACTTAAGATGTGTTATGTTCAACATATTACATTCATCTAAATGCCTTTTGCAGTTCGGAGTTGAATAAAACTGCTGCTCACTCAGTGCCACTACTAAATTCACCTTAGATACCATATTCAGATTCTTTTAGTCTGGTGACTGCATACCAACTTGACAAAAGCACTAATTATGGCAAGCATTTTGAGAAGCTTAACTTAATTCTCCAGACTAATTCAATTAATAGGAGCATGACTGAATCTTTTGAAATCGAAAGGGCATGCTTGAAACTAGTGTGTTTAAATAGAAAATAGAAATGGAGGAACAAATAATTAAAAGGGAGTGAGTACCTGTTGGCCCGGTATAGAACGCGAGCTGCCTGTAACAAGAGGATTAAGAAGGTCAATAAGAGCACAAACAAGAATAGCAGCAGAAGTGAACTACACTAACTTGGAGAGAACAAGCTTACTCAGTCACATAGCCCAAGCGCTCAGCTAAAGGTGTAATGCCCAGTAAACTGAAGAAAAAGACCCAAGTCTGAAAGATCAAATTGTACACAAAACACAGAGATAAGCATAATTATAAGGAAGAAACCAACATGGTCTATATTCAGCATCCTTCTAAGAAGTATCAAAAATATGCATATGAAGAGAGCTTAAAAACAATGATTACATGTTTTCCTGTAAGATTGTGAAGCAATATGGCCAGGGGGCCAAAAGGAAGTAACACATTGATCTTTGCTTTGATAATAACAATGTATATACTCCTTAGAAGGCTGATCTGATACATCTTTCTTAAGACCCTAGTAGAGCGATAGCTTCTGGGTGATGCAATATGAGGTGCCTCATAATGCAGACTGTCTATTTTGATAGTTCCCTGGGATGAGCTAAACGGAATCTCCTCGTCAAGTTCAAGGTCTAACTTCTCCCCAGCAGATCCCATTTTCAACAATCTCCTGAAACATGAAGGTCTGAATAATTGACCAAACAAAAACTTGGGCATACTTATTGAAGTTGTAATTCTTTCTCAAATAGAATAGTACCTTAATGGAAGATGCTCAAAACACAAATATACCAAAAGAGACCAGTTCAGCAACTAGTCAAAGCAGGTCAGCTGGGAAAACAAGATTAATCAGAAAAGTATGCAATAAGGGAAAAAAAAGAAGCAAAATTTGAAGTTGATTCAGAGAAATAGACCAGATCAAGATTTTCCATAAAAGATAAAAGCAAGCATAACCAGACACAACGATAGTAGTATAAAGATTGAACATTTACCAGAGAAAAAATCAACAAGACGGCTAATGGAAACGCAAAATTAGTAATTAATTTAGTTAGAGTAACAACAAAAAGAGGTTTGTGTTGAAGAAGGGAGCCGGCGATGGAAATGGAAATATGATGGGACATTATAGTAGGAAAAAAGAAGACGAAGGTTCGTGGAAGAAGCGCTTAATTAATTTTTGAAATAAACAATTTATTATAATTATGATTAGTAGTGAGTAATTTTCAAGTAATCAAATCAAGAATTGATTGAAGGATATTTTAATTTGTAGGTGGAGATCGAAAGGGTTACATGCCAAAGTGGCTACGTGTCCCACTGACTCAATTATTTAGGAGTATTTAAGAAGAACATTGCATGTTGGATTAGCCAATTATATCTTTCCCCACTACACACCCATAACCCATTTTCTGGATAATAATATAATACTAACAAAATAATTATCTACACTTCCTATATTTTCATCCAGAAATCTTTAATTAAAAATAAAACAAAGACTAATTTTGATTCATACATAGGAAAATTTTCGGTTCAAACCGAATAAATAATTAATGACATTCCAAAGATAAACAATAGTGACTTTTCTCACTCAAGGTTTAAAAATAACTCTAAAATTTAAAAATTTCAAGTCGAGGAGTGTGAACTGCACATTTAATGATGTAGCTCATGAAGGAAGACGTGAGGCTTGAAAGGCAAGTCGTTCTAAGAGAAAAAGTTTTTTAAGTATTTGGATTCAGTAATTCAAGGAAATAGAAAGATTGACAATGATGTCTCACGTCATATTGAAGCGGGATGAATGAAGATCCACATCTGGTGTTTTGGAGATAAGAATGTGTCGTTAAGATTTAAGGATAAGTTCTACAAAGTGATGGTTAGATCGACTATGTTGTGAGGGCGAAATGTCAGTCAGTTAGAAAACTTATGTCCAGAAAATGATAGTTGCAAAAATGAGGATGTTGAAGTGAATGTGTCGGCATAACTAGAGAGTTAAGCTTAGAAATGAAGAGATTCAAAACAAGATAGAAGTGAACTATATATGTTATAGGCAAGATATGGGAAGGGAAGTTAATATTTGTTTTAGACATGGAGATAAGATATGTTGAGTGGTATGAGAGGTTGGATGTGATACCGCTTATATGGTAAGGGAGAGGCAGGCTAAAAAAAGTCTCAAGGAGAAGTAATTAGGCAAGATATAACACAACTTCGCCTTACCGTGACATAATTTTTTATAGGAGGCTGTAAAAATCGAGTATCAAAGTAAAAGATTTAGAAGGTTATCGAGCGTATTTTATTTTCCCTACTAGGGCATTAGTATATTTTTTCATTAGTATCTTGTATCTTTTGATAATAAAAAAAGTATCTTGTATTTTTTTTTTTATGTTCGCTCATTTTCAGAACTATATTGCTTAGAGTCGTCAATATGGGCTAGGCCCGTTGGGCCGGCCTGGCCTAATCCGTGATTTGATAAGGTTGGACTACAATTTTTTAAGCCTATTTAAGAAAAGGGTTTTTTAGTTCGGCCTGAATAAGTCTGTCGATTTGTGGGGCTTGAGAAATATGGATAGGGCCGGCCCGTGGGCCAAATAAAAATAATATAGAGTATTAAAAATAATAGGAGTTTACACTCAAAATCTGTTTAAAGTTTGAAATATTAAAATTTAAATACAAATTATTTTTTATAAAATATGTACTACATAAAATAAAGTTCCTAAAATTTCTAGGGAATCACTACATAGGCCATAGCCTATGAAACATTATCATAGTTTTTGCGTTTTATTATGATCATTGGAAAACAATTAGGTTAATATTTCTATTTAGCTATTTATGGTTTTACTTGAAATCAAACTTAATAAATATTATATAGATAGTTTTATTTGTGTATTTGATTAACAAGTAGTAACACTAATCGATTTTTATGATAATATTTTTAAATTATAATTTAATTTAAAAATTATAAAAAATATATTTTTAAGAAAAAAGGGCTCGCCCGGCAAATCCCGTTGCCCATCCACTTGTGGGCTGGACCGACTATTTTCTGACCCACATAAAAAATGGGCTAGCCCAGCCTGGCCGGTCATCCCATATTGACAGCTCTAAATTAGTGTTACTGATTGTTTCTTTCATTCATTTATCTTAGGGAAAATTGTATATAATAGCAAACTATTAATTCAAATTAAATGTTATAAATATAGTTTGATTTAATTGTACCCCATAGCAAACTATTGTTATTTAACCTCTCTCTTGGTGAATCTCGCTCGCCACTCTCGTTCTCTCCTCGCCTCTCTCGATTTTTATACAAATGCAAGTGTATAAAGTGCGTTTGTGTTTGTATAAAGCGAGAGAAAATTGTATATATACATATTACGACCTGATTTCGAAAATTAATGTTTCGAAACCAATTTTGCAACTTTGGCAATTTTGTACATGTTTTGGAAAAATGAGTTATTTGGAAGTCGCCACTTAATTTTTGGGAAAAATTAAGAAAACCATTTAAAAATGAAATTTTTGAAAGAAAATATTTTAAATAAAACCAGAGTCGGGTAAGGGTTCAAATAATTCTCTAAGGAAGGGTTTAGGCATCTTAGAGAATCCGCTAACACGCGGTTAATCGACGGATTTAAAGGTTGGCTAATTTTAAAAGAAAACTTAAATTACTTGAAAAATCTTATTTTATATATATATATATATATATATATAGAATCCGCTAACACGCGGTTAACCGACGGATTTAAAGGTTGGCTAATTTTAAAAGAAAACTTAAATTACTTGAAAAATCTTATTTTTTTTTTATATATATATATATTTTTTTTTATTATTATTATTTGATTTTTTATTATTATTATTATTATTATTTATTTTGATAAATGAGAAATCTTTGATACTTGTACATTCATATTATCCCAATTAATGAAATAATTCAAATGTTGAAGTGCCAAAATAATAAATTAATTTAACATTTTATCCGAGTCAAGTTTTTGAGTCGAGAAGTCAACACAATAACTTAAGCGTGGATTTGAAAGCTAAATACTAACTATGAAAGAATATAGATAATTCTCAAGTTAGTCTCGAAGCTTAGAGTGACTTAACTAAAACGGGTTTTGAAAACTTAGATATTTGAAGTAAATAACTAAGGAAATAGAAGAGTTATTTTAAAAAACTCCCAAGGATTCATCTAAATTAGATAAAGAGTTAATTCGCGATCAATCAATAAACAGATAATAAGACAAATAAAGGAAGTAAAGCATGTCTCCAAATCAAGCCATTGGACTTAATGCTCGGACCACTTTTATCGCTTATGCTCAAATTGGACCTCTAAGTCTTAAATCTCAAAACCTTTAGCCCTTTGCGGGCTGCTGCTGCTGCTGTAAATTGGACTAATTAAAGTCCAAAATTTTCCAATTTTAGTCCATTTGGGACTGCTGCTGCTACTGATGCAATTGAATTGGATTCTAAAATCCAAAATTCAATTTTTCGGTCATTTGGGATTGCCATTACACTGCTACTTAGCTGCTGCCACTGGTTCTGGGCAGCGAATCGGAACGACAAGTTCGACAGAGGCAATTCCACCTCTTTCAACTCAAATGACCACAAAATTTTAAACTATTGAGCCGAGAATTCCCAAGCTTTTTATGGGTACTATCAGGTCTCAAAAACTGTCCCATGAACAGTAAGAAGAAGGGTATTTATAGGGGTTGAGAAATCTGAAAATCAC